>NW_028134333.1:0-67000 GCF_964662115.1 Mustela nivalis | reverse complement strand
ATCCAGAACTACAATGCAGCACTCTGCCTGCCCTCCAGAAGAAAAACATTGTCCTCTGGGGCTACCCAGTAACCCCAAATGAGGATCAACCTGCACCGACCTTGGCTGTACCCCAAATACATAGGCTGACCAGGGCACTAATGCCCTTTCTGACACAGCCTGAGCCTGGACTCCCTGGCCCGTCCCAGACAGCTGGCCGCACACTGAGCACATCGAGCCGCCATGGCCTTAGGTCGTCATCTCTTCCCTACCTCGGATTTCAGGCTTTAGATTCTAGAACTTACCTCCAATCATGCCCAGGGTTGAACGGGATGCAGAAATCAGAACTCCTTCCCCATGGCAAGATACCTTGTGTTTGGCATGTTGTCCAACTTTCAGTGTAGTTGAATCCAGTTATGCCCATGAGGCCCTGCCATGCTCGCAGGCTACATTGGTCACAAACACACATTGTGACCCTCAGCCTGACCAAAGTCCTCAAGTAAGGCCTCTCAGTGGCTGGATGAAGAGATAGCATATTGGGCTTGCCATGCCCCTAGTCCCAATTTTGAACCATAGTTCTGGTGGTCCCTTCAGTCTTCCCCACGGCTTTACTTTGGAATTCCTCTTTTCGAGGGACACCTGAGGTAACAAAACTGAAAAGAGTCCTCCCATCCCACAGTTTGACGAAAAAAAATTGGGAATCGGGCGAAATCCTCATAGAGGTAGATTCGTCCATCGCCCATGAAGCATCCCCGACATTCTACGGCCATTGCTGATACAAATTCCAGAGACAAATGCCTGAGTTTGGAGGTTTTTCCTAATTTGCAAGGTTGTGGCCAATGGAATGGGAAGAATTCCCTTGAAAGGGAAGCACAGTCCTGAGGTGTGGCTCCAGGGACCCAAGTGTGGACCGTGTGTGGTCCAGGCCTGTGGGGACAGAAGTCTGAAAACACAAACTCAGCTTAGGTTTGGGGATGTATGTATGAAGGCTCGATCTACAGACCGTGAGAATTTTCCGGGCTATGAACAAAGGGCGAGTATGTGGCGCTTGCTCAGGGTTTTGTCTCTGGATGTTGTGTCAATGGTGGCCGTGGAATGTCGGGGTGTCCTCAAGGGCCATGGACAATTCTTTCTCTGGTGATTTGGCCTGATCCCAAGTGGATGGGATCATTCTGTGGATGGGAAGATTCCTTTCTGTATTTTTTTTTTTTTTACCTCAAGTGTCCCACCAAAGAGGGATTCCCGAGTAGAGCCCTGAGTAGGGGTGACTAGACATCTCGAACTCTGGTTGAGATTGGGGGACTAGGGGCTTGGCAAGCCCCATATGGGGGCTGTTGTTCCAGTCACTAAGAGGCTTTACATGAGCATAGGGCTCACGCTGAGGGTCACAATGTGTGTTTGTGCACATTGTGGCCCTCAGGGATAGGTGGGGCCTCATAGTCCATGCTGCTTTCTCCTACAATGAACATTGGACAACATGCCAACCACTAGGTTTCTTGCCAAGGCGAAGGAGAAGTTCTGATTCTTGCATCACGTTCACTCCTGAGCAGTGAGTGGAGATAAGGTCTAGGTTCTGAAGGTGAAAACTGAGGTTGGGTAGAGATGATGGCCTAAAGCCATTGTGGGTGTGATATGCTCTGTGTATGGCCAGCTGTCTGGGTGTTGGACTGGAGGTCTGCCCTCAGGCTGTGTCAGACAGGGCTTTAGTGCACAGGCTAGACTGTATAATTGGGGTATGGTCGAGTGGCATGCAGGTTGTTACTCATTTGGCGTTTCTGGTTAGCCCTATAGGGCAACATTTTTCTTCTGGAGGGCAGGCAGAGTGCTGCATTGTGTCTCCAGAATTGCCAAACTGGAGGGGTGTGGCCAGGATTGTGAGGAAGGAAGTCTGAAAACACAAGCTAGCACAAGTTTTGGGGCCAAGAGCATAGCAGGCCCACTCTGCAGAGGCTGAATCGAGATCTCCTGCACGTGAGGTCCGGGCGATTATCAGATGTTGCCTCAAGCTGGAGTTTGTGTCCATGACGGCCCCTTCCTGAAGGGGGTGGGGGCGTCATGAGTCCAGGGAGGTTTCCCTACGCTGGGAGTTGTGAGCAGCTCCAAACTTCAAAGTTTCCTTCTTCAGGACAGTCGAGTACTATTGGATGGTTCCAGGATGCCCCATACAGAAAGACTCGAGAGCAGGGCCCTAAGCATGGATGCCGAGAAACGCCAACTCACCTTCCCATTGCCTGGTGGAGACAAGGCACGCTCAATCTGCGGGCTCTTGGGTGAGCTACCCAGAAGCCTGAGTTTAAATGGACTCTGCCGAGGATGAGTCATAATGTGGGTTGGTGGCCATGGAGACCTTGGAATGTGGCAGTAGCTAAGGGACTCTGCAGGATTCTCCAACCCGAAGGGCTTGACACAACTCCAACAAGGAAGCTTCCCATGTGGAGATGAGAGGTCTTCTGTCTGGTGCATCAGGAAAGCCACGTATGCTGGTCTTCGAACCCAGGCCTCTGAGGAGTGATACCTGGACACCAAAGCAAGAGTTCATAATAGGGCCTAGGGGCCTGTCTGGTTCAATCTTCTGTCTCTGCGGATATCTGTCTGTGTGTCTGCATGGAGGTAGTAGTTGCTCAGCTTGTGTCATAATGCCCCTATTTGTCCAGTGCGGCTTGCGGTAGTGGGATGTCCTTGGGGACCTTGAGGTTTCTACTATTTTGTAGAGTTGTGGCCAATGGAATGTGCAGTTTCTTAGGAGAGAGCAGGCACAGTTCTGTGGTGTGGCTCCAGAGACCCCAGCCTGGAGGCTGTGTGGGCCATGGCTGTGCAGACAGACATCCAAAAACCCTAACTCAGCTCAGGTTTGGGGCCGAGGTTACGGCAGGCCTGATCTACAGTCCATGAGGGGAGCTCCTCTGGATATGAAAGAAGGGTGAGAGGGAGGCAGTCGCTCAGGCTTTTGTCTCTGGATGTTTTGTCCACAATGGCCGTTTAATGTAGGAGTTGCCTCATGGGTCGTAGAAGTCTCCCTCTCTGGTAGTTTGTCCAGCCCCCAAGAGTTTGGGGTCATTCTGTGGGAAGGGAAGTGTCCTGTTTTCTGCTTCATGTGTCCCCGCAGTAGAGGGATTCTAGAGCATAGCAGTGGGTACTGACAACTGGAATACTCGCCCTCTGGTTAAGCCTGAGGGCCTATGGATATGACAAGCCCCATATGCAGGATCTTGGTCCAGCCACTGAGAGGCGTTACTTTAATACGGGACTCACGCTGCAGGTCACAGTGCATGTGTGTGCCCTAGGCGGCCCTCAAGCACTGGCGTGGCCTTTCGGACAATGCAGGTTTTCCCACATTGAACGTTGGACAACATGCCAACCACAAGGTTTCTGGCCATGGGGAAGGAGGAATTCTAATTTCTGCATCACGTTCACCCCTGGGCAGTGATTGGAGATAAGGTCTAGGTTCTGAAGCCTGAAAACCGAGGTTGGGAAGAGATGACGACCTACAGCCATAGCGGGTCCTATGTGTCCAGGTTGGGGCCAGCTGTCTGGGTGTCGTTTGGGATGTCTTGTCTCAGGCTGTGCCAGACAGGGCATTAGTATACAGGGTGGGCTGTATAATTGCTTTACAATCGAGTGGCATGCATTAGAAAATCATTTGGGGTTTCTTATTAGCAGCATAGGGCAAAGTTTTTCTTCTGGAGGGCAGGCAGAGTGCTGCATTGTGGCTTCGGAATTCCCAAACTGGAGGGCTTGTGGGCCAGGAGAGTGAGGACGGAAGTCTGAGAACACAAGCTAGGCTTAGGTTTCGGGGCAAGGACATGGCAGGCACACTCTGCAGAGCTGAATTGAGATCTCATGCGTCTGAAGTCAGGTCGAGGTTCAGACTTTGGCTCAGGTTTGAGTTTCTGTCCATGTGGGCCCCTTCAGGAAGGGGGGGCATTATGAGGCCATGGGGGTTTTCCCACTTTTGGAGTTGTGAGATGCTCCAAACCGCAAGGATTCCTTCTGTGGGACAATTAAGATTTGTTGGATGGCTCCAGGACGTCTTATAAGGTATTTTTCCAGAACAGGGTTCTAAGTATGGATGCCTGGGCAGCCAGCCTCACATTCCAATTGTCTCCTAGCAACAAGAAACGTTTGATCTGCTGGCTTGGGGTAGCAACAGAGGGGGCTGAGTTGAAATGGACTTTCCTGAGGATGGTCTTAATGCTGGTTTGAGTCCATGGAGACCTTGGTATGGGGCAGTGGCACCAGGGCCCTGAAGGATTCTCCTAACCAGAGGTTATGACAAAGCTCCAATGAGCAAGTTTTCCATGGGGAGACGAGATTTGTTCTTATTGGTGCCTCAGGAAACCACCATATGCTGGTATTGGAAACGAGGCCTCTGAGGACAGATGCCTGGAAACCAAAGCAATGGATCTGATTAGGGCCTAGGGGCCTGTCCGGTTCAATATTCTTCTCTGGGGACATCTGTTGTCTGAGTGGAGGTAGTTGCTCAGCTGGTTTGAGATCACCCCTGTTTGTCCTGGGCGGCCTACACTATTGGGATGGCCTCGGTGACTTTGGAGGTTTTTCCTAATTTGCAAGGTTGTGGCCAATGGAATGGGAAGAATTCCCTTGAAAGGGAAGCACAGTCCTGAGGTGTGGCTCCAGGGACCCAAGTGTGGACCGTGTGTGGTCCAGGCCTGTGGGGACAGAAGTCTGAAAACACAAACTCAGCTTAGGTTTGGGGATGTATGTATGAAGGCTCGATCTACAGACCGTGAGAATTTTCCGGGCTATGAACAAAGGGCGAGTATGTGGCGCTTGCTCAGGGTTTTGTCTCTGGATGTTGTGTCAATGGTGGCCGTGGAATGTCGGGGTGTCCTCAAGGGCCATGGACAATTCTTTCTCTGGTGATTTGGCCTGATCCCAAGTGGTTGGGATCATTCTGTGGATGGGAAGAGTCCTTTCTGTATTTTTTTTTTTTTTACCTCAAGTGTCCCACCAAAGAGGGATTCCCGAGTAGAGCCCTGAGTAGGGGTGACTAGACATCTCGAACTCTGGTTGAGATTGGGGGACTAGGGGCTTGGCAAGCCCCATATGGGGGCTGTTGTTCCAGTCACTAAGAGGCTTTACATGAGGATAGGGCTCACGCTGAGGGTCACAATGTGTGTTTGTGCACATTGTGGCCCTCAGGGATAGGTGGGGCCTCATAGTCCATGCTGCTTTCTCCTACAATGAACATTGGACAACATGCCAACCACTAGGTTTCTTGCCAAAGCGAAGGAGAAGTTCTGATTCTTGCATCACGTTCACTCCTGAGCAGTGAGTGGAGATAAGGTCTAGGTTCTGAAGGTGAAAACTGAGGTTGGATAGAGATGATGGCCTAAAGCCATTGTGGGTGTGATATGCTCTGTGTATGGCCAGCTGTCTGGGTGTTGGACTGGAGGTCTGCCCTCAGGCTGTGTCAGACAGGGCTTTAGTGCACAGGCTAGACTGTATAATTGGGGTATGGTCGAGTGGCATGCAGGTTGTTACTCATTTGGCGTTTCTGGTTAGCCCTATAGGGCAACATTTTTCTTCTGGAGGGCAGGCAGAGTGCTGCATTGTGTCTCCAGAATTGCCAAACTGGAGGGGTGTGGCCAGGATTGTGAGGAAGGAAGTCTGAAAACACAAGCTAGCACAAGTTTTGGGGCCAAGAGCATGGCAGGCCCACTCTGCAGAGGCTGAATCGAGATCTCCTGCACGTGAGGTCCGGGCGATTATCAGATGTTGCCTCAAGCTGGAGTTTGTGTCCATGACGGCCCCTTCCTGAAGGGGGTGGGGGCGTCATGAGTCCAGGGAGGTTTCCCTACGCTGGGAGTTGTGAGCTGCTCCAAACTTCAAAGTTTCCTTCTTCAGGACAGTCGAGTACTATTGGATGGTTCCAGGATGCCCCATACAGAAAGACTCGAGAGCAGGGCCCTAAGCATGGATGCCGAGAAACGCCAACTCACCTTCCCATTGCCTGGTGGAGACAAGGCACGCTCAATCTGCGGGCTCTTGGGTGAGCTACCCAGAAGCCTGAGTTTAAATGGACTCTGCCGAGGATGAGTCATAATGTGGGTTGGTGGCCATGGAGACCTTGGAATGTGGCAGTAGCTAAGGGACTCTGCAGGATTCTCCAACCCGAAGGGCTTGACACAACTCCAACAAGGAAGCTTCCCATGTGGAGATGAGAGGTCTTCTGTCTGGTGCCTCAGGAAAGCCCCGTATGCTGGTCTTCGAACACAGGCCTCTGAGGAGTGATACCTGGACACCAAAGCAAGAGTTCATAATAGGGCCTAGGGGCCTGTCTGGTTCAATCTTCTGTCTCTGCGGATATCTGTCTGTGTGTCTGCATGGAGGTAGTAGTTGCTCAGCTTGTGTCATAATGCCCCTATTTGTCCAGTGCGGCTTGCGGTAGTGGGATGTCCTTGGGGACCTTGAGGTTTCTACTATTTTGTAGAGTTGTGGCCAATGGAATGTGCAGTTTCTTAGGAGAGAGCAGGCACAGTTCTGTGGTGTGGCTCCAGAGACCCCAGCCTGGAGGCTGTGTGGGCCATGGCTGTGCAGACAGACATCCAAAAACCCTAACTCAGCTCAGGTTTGGGGCCGAGGTTACGGCAGGCCTGATCTACAGTCCATGAGGGGAGCTCCTCTGGATATGAAAGAAGGGTGAGAGGGAGGCAGTCGCTCAGGCTTTTGTCTCTGGATGTTTTGTCCACAATGGCCGTTTAATGTAGGAGTTGCCTCATGGGTCGTAGAAGTCTCCCTCTCTGGTAGTTTGTCCAGCCCCCAAGAGTTTGGGGTCATTCTGTGGGAAGGGAAGTGTCCTGTTTTCTGCTTCATGTGTCCCCGCAGTAGAGGGATTCTAGAGCATAGCAGTGGGTACTGACAACTGGAATACTCGCCCTCTGGTTAAGCCTGGGGGCCTATGGATATGACAAGCCCCATATGCAGGATCTTGGTCCAGCCACTGAGAGGCGTTACTTTAATACGGGACTCACGCTGCGGGTCACAATGCATGTGTGTGCCCTAGGCGGCCCTCAAGCACTGGCGTGGCCTTTCGGACAATGCAGGTTTTCCCACATTGATGGTGGGACAACATGCCAACCACAAGGTTTCTGGCCATGGGGAAGGAGGAATTCTAATTTCTGCATCACGTTCACCCCTGGGCAGTGATTGGAGATAAGGTCTAGGTTCTGAAGCCTGAAAACCGAGGTTGGGAAGAGATGACGACCTACAGCCATAGCGGGTCCTATGTGTCCAGGTTGGGGCCAGCTGTCTGGGTGTCGTTTGGGATGTCTTGTCTCAGGCTGTGCCAGACAGGGCATTAGTATACAGGGTGGGCTGTATAATTGCTTTACAATCGAGTGGCATGCATTAGAAAATCATTTGGGGTTTCTTATTAGCAGCATAGGGCAAAGTTTTTCTTCTGGAGGGCAGGCAGAGTGCTGCATTGTGGCTTCGGAATTCCCAAACTGGAGGGCTTGTGGGCCAGGAGAGTGAGGACGGAAGTCTGAGAACACAAGCTAGGCTTAGGTTTCGGGGCAAGGACATGGCAGGCACACTCTGCAGAGCTGAATTGAGATCTCATGCGTCTGATGTCAGGTCGAGGTTCAGACTTTGGCTCAGGTTTGAGTTTCTGTCCATGTGGGCCCCTTCAGGAAGGGGGGGCATTATGAGGCCATGGGGGTTTTCCCACTTTTGGAGTTGTGAGATGCTCCAAACCGCAAGGATTCCTTCTGTGGGACAATTAAGATTTGTTGGATGGCTCCAGGACGTCTTATAAGGTATTTTTCCAGAACAGGGTTCTAAGTATGGATGCCTGGGCAGCCAGCCTCACATTCCAATTGTCTCCTAGCAACAAGAAACGTTTGATCTGCTGGCTTGGGGTAGCAACAGTTGGGGCTGAGTTGAAATGGACTTTCCTGAGGATGGTCTTAATGCTGGTTTGAGTCCATGGAGACCTTGGTATGGGGCAGTGGCACCAGGGCCCTGAAGGATTCTCCTAACCAGAGGTTATGACAAAGCTTCAATGAGCAAGTTTTCCATGGGGAGACGAGATTTGTTCTTATTGGTGCCTCAGGAAACCACCATATGCTGGTATTGGAAACGTGGCCTCTGAGGACAGATGCCTGGAAACCAAAGCAATGGATCTGATTAGGGCCTAGGGGCCTGTCCGGTTCAATATTCTTCTCTGGGGACATATGTTGTCTGAGTGGAGGTAGTTGCTCAGCTGGTTTGAGATCACCCCTGTTTGTCCTGGGCGGCCTACACTATTGGGATGGCCTCGGTGACTTTGGAGGTTTTTCCTAATTTGCAAGGTTGTGGCCAATGGAATGGGAAGAATTCCCTTGAAAGGGAAGCACAGTCCTGAGGTGTGGCTCCAGGGACCCAAGTGTGGACCGTGTGTGGTCCAGGCCTGTGGGGACAGAAGTCTGAAAACACAAACTCAGCTTAGGTTTGGGGATGTATGTATGAAGGCTCGATCTACAGACCGTGAGAATTTTCCGGGCTATGAACAAAGGGCGAGTATGTGGCGCTTGCTCAGGGTTTTGTCTCTGGATGTTGTGTCAATGGTGGCCGTGGAATGTCGGGGTGTCCTCAAGGGCCATGGACAATTCTTTCTCTGGTGATTTGGCCTGATCCCAAGTGGTTGGGATCATTCTGTGGATGGGAAGAGTCCTTTCTGTATTTTTTTTTTTTTTACCTCAAGTGTCCCACCAAAGAGGGATTCCCGAGTAGAGCCCTGAGTAGGGGTGACTAGACATCTCGAACTCTGGTTGAGATTGGGGGACTAGGGGCTTGGCAAGCCCCATATGGGGGCTGTTGTTCCAGTCACTAAGAGGCTTTACATGAGGATAGGGCTCACGCTGAGGGTCACAATGTGTGTTTGTGCACATTGTGGCCCTCAGGGATAGGTGGGGCCTCATAGTCCATGCTGCTTTCTCCTACAATGAACATTGGACAACATGCCAACCACTAGGTTTCTTGCCAAAGCGAAGGAGAAGTTCTGATTCTTGCATCACGTTCACTCCTGAGCAGTGAGTGGAGATAAGGTCTAGGTTCTGAAGGTGAAAACTGAGGTTGGATAGAGATGATGGCCTAAAGCCATTGTGGGTGTGATATGCTCTGTGTATGGCCAGCTGTCTGGGTGTTGGACTGGAGGTCTGCCCTCAGGCTGTGTCAGACAGGGCTTTAGTGCACAGGCTAGACTGTATAATTGGGGTATGGTCGAGTGGCATGCAGGTTGTTACTCATTTGGCGTTTCTGGTTAGCCCTATAGGGCAACATTTTTCTTCTGGAGGGCAGGCAGAGTGCTGCATTGTGTCTCCAGAATTGCCAAACTGGAGGGGTGTGGCCAGGATTGTGAGGAAGGAAGTCTGAAAACACAAGCTAGCACAAGTTTTGGGGCCAAGAGCATGGCAGGCCCACTCTGCAGAGGCTGAATCGAGATCTCCTGCACGTGAGGTCCGGGCGATTATCAGATGTTGCCTCAAGCTGGAGTTTGTGTCCATGACGGCCCCTTCCTGAAGGGGGTGGGGGCGTCATGAGTCCAGGGAGGTTTCCCTACGCTGGGAGTTGTGAGCTGCTCCAAACTTCAAAGTTTCCTTCTTCAGGACAGTCGAGTACTATTGGATGGTTCCAGGATGCCCCATACAGAAAGACTCGAGAGCAGGGCCCTAAGCATGGATGCCGAGAAACGCCAACTCACCTTCCCATTGCCTGGTGGAGACAAGGCACGCTCAATTTGCGGGCTCTTGGGTGAGCTACCCAGAAGCCTGAGTTTAAATGGACTCTGCCGAGGATGAGTCATAATGTGGGTTGGTGGCCATGGAGACCTTGGAATGTGGCAGTAGCTAAGGGACTCTGCAGGATTCTCCAACCCGAAGGGCTTGACACAACTCCAACAAGGAAGCTTCCCATGTGGAGATGAGAGGTCTTCTGTCTGGTGCCTCAGGAAAGCCCCGTATGCTGGTCTTCGAACCCAGGCCTCTGAGGAGTGATACCTGGACACCAAAGCAAGAGTTCATAATAGGGCCTAGGGGCCTGTCTGGTTCAATCTTCTGTCTCTGCGGATATCTGTCTGTGTGTCTGCATGGAGGTAGTAGTTGCTCAGCTTGTGTCATAATGCCCCTATTTGTCCAGTGCGGCTTGCGATAGTGGGATGTCCTTGGGGACATTGAGGTTTCTACTATTTTGTAGAGTTGTGGCCAATGGAATGTGCAGTTTCTTAGGAGAGAGCAGGCACAGTTCTGTGGTGTGGCTCCAGAGACCCCAGCCTGGAGGCTGTGTGGGCCATGGCTGTGCAGACAGACATCCAAAAACCCTAACTCAGCTCAGGTTTGGGGCCGAGGTTACGGCAGGCCTGATCTACAGTCCATGAGGGGAGCTCCTCTGGATATGAAAGAAGGGTGAGAGGGAGGCAGTCGCTCAGGCTTTTGTCTCTGGATGTTTTGTCCACAATGGCCGTTTAATGTAGGAGTTGCCTCATGGGTCGTAGAAGTCTCCCTCTCTGGTAGTTTGTCCAGCCCCCAAGAGTTTGGGGTCATTCTGTGGGAAGGGAAGTGTCCTGTTTTCTGCTTCATGTGTCCCCGCAGTAGAGGGATTCTAGAGCATAGCAGTGGGTACTGACAACTGGAATACTCGCCCTCTGGTTAAGCCTGGGGGCCTATGGATATGACAAGCCCCATATGCAGGATCTTGGTCCAGCCACTGAGAGGCGTTACTTTAATACGGGACTCACGCTGCAGGTCACAATGCATGTGTGTGCCCTAGGCGGCCCTCAAGCACTGGCGTGGCCTTTCGGACAATGCAGGTTTTCCCACATTGAACGTTGGACAACATGCCAACCACAAGGTTTCTGGCCATGGGGAAGGAGGAATTCTAATTTCTGCATCACGTTCACGCCTGGGCAGTGATTGGAGATAAGGTCTAGGTTCTGAAGCCTGAAAACCGAGGTTGGGAAGAGATGACGACCTACAGCCATAGCGGGTCCTATGTGTCCAGGTTGGGGCCAGCTGTCTGGGTGTCGTTTGGGATGTCTTGTCTCAGGCTGTGCCAGACAGGGCATTAGTATACAGGGTGGGCTGTATAATTGCTTTACAATCGAGTGGCATGCATTAGAAAATCATTTGGGGTTTCTTATTAGCAGCATAGGGCAAAGTTTTTCTTCTGGAGGGCAGGCAGAGTGCTGCATTGTGGCTTCGGAATTCCCAAACTGGAGGGCTTGTGGGCCAGGAGAGTGAGGACGGAAGTCTGAGAACACAAGCTAGGCTTAGGTTTCGGGGCAAGGACATGGCAGGCACACTCTGCAGAGCTGAATTGAGATCTCATGCGTCTGAAGTCAGGTCGAGGTTCAGACTTTGGCTCAGGTTTGAGTTTCTGTCCATGTGGGCCCCTTCAGGAAGGGGGGGCATTATGAGGCCATGGGGGTTTTCCCACTATTGGAGTTGTGAGATGCTCCAAACCGCAAGGATTCCTTCTGTGGGACAATTAAGATTTGTTGGATGGCTCCAGGACGTCTTATAAGGTATTTTTCCAGAACAGGGTTCGAAGTATGGATGCCTGGGCAGCCAGCCTCACATTCCAATTGTCTCCTAGCAACAAGAAACGTTTGATCTGCTGGCTTGGGGTAGCAACAGAGGGGGCTGAGTTGAAATGGACTTTCCTGAGGATGGTCTTAATGCTGGTTTGAGTCCATGGAGACCTTGGTATGGGGCAGTGGCACCAGGGCCCTGAAGGATTCTCCTAACCAGAGGTTATGACAAAGCTCCAATGAGCAAGTTTTCCATGGGGAGACGAGATTTGTTCTTATTGGTGCCTCAGGAAACCACCATATGCTGGTATTGGAAACGAGGCCTCTGAGGACAGATGCCTGGAAACCAAAGCAATGGATCTGATTAGGGCCTAGGGGCCTGTCCGGTTCAAAATTCTTCTCTGGGGACATCTGTTGTCTGAGTGGAGGTAGTTGCTCAGCTGGTTTGAGATCACCCCTGTTTGTCCTGGGCGGCCTACACTATTGGGATGGCCTCGGTGACTTTGGAGGTTTTTCCTAATTTGCAAGGTTGTGGCCAATGGAATGGGAAGAATTCCCTTGAAAGGGAAGCACAGTCCTGAGGTGTGGCTCCAGGGACCCAAGTGTGGACCGTGTGTGGTCCAGGCCTGTGGGGACAGAAGTCTGAAAACACAAACTCAGCTTAGGTTTGGGGATGTATGTATGAAGGCTCGATCTACAGACCGTGAGAATTTTCCGGGCTATGAACAAAGGGCGAGTATGTGGCGCTTGCTCAGGGTTTTGTCTCTGGATGTTGTGTCAATGGTGGCCGTGGAATGTCGGGGTGTCCTCAAGGGCCATGGACAATTCTTTCTCTGGTGATTTGGCCTGATCCCAAGTGGTTGGGATCATTCTGTGGATTGGAAGAGTCCTTTCTGTATTTTTTTTTTTTTTACCTCAAGTGTCCCACCAAAGAGGGATTCCCGAGTAGAGCCCTGAGTAGGGGTGACTAGACATCTCGAACTCTGGTTGAGATTGGGGGACTAGGGGCTTGGCAAGCCCCATATGGGGGCTGTTGTTCCAGTCACTAAGAGGCTTTACATGAGGATAGGGCTCACGCTGAGGGTCACAATGTGTGTTTGTGCACATTGTGGCCCTCAGGGATAGGTGGGGCCTCATAGCCCATGCTGCTTTCTCCTACAATGAACATTGGACAACATGCCAACCACTAGGTTTCTTGCCAAGGCGAAGGAGAAGTTCTGATTCTTGCATCACGTTCACTCCTGAGCAGTGAGTGGAGATAAGTTCTAGGTTCTGAAGGTGAAAACTGAGGTTGGGTAGAGATGATGGCCTAAAGCCATTGTGGGTGTGATATGCTCTGTGTATGGCCAGCTGTCTGGGTGTTGGACTGGAGGTCTGCCCTCAGGCTGTGTCAGACAGGGCTTTAGTGCACAGGCTAGACTGTATAATTGGGGTATGGTCGAGTGGCATGCAGGTTGTTACTCATTTGGCGTTTCTGGTTAGCCCTATAGGGCAACATTTTTCTTCTGGAGGGCAGGCAGAGTGCTGCATTGTGTCTCCAGAATTGCCAAACTGGAGGGGTGTGGCCAGGATTGTGAGGAAGGAAGTCTGAAAACACAAGCTAGCACAAGTTTTGGGGCCAAGAGCATGGCAGGCCCACTCTGCAGAGGCTGAATCGAGATCTCCTGCACGTGAGGTCCGGGCGATTATCAGATGTTGCCTCAAGCTGGAGTTTGTGTCCATGACGGCCCCTTCCTGAAGGGGGTGGGGGCGTCATGAGTCCAGGGAGGTTTCCCTACGCTGGGAGTTGTGAGCTGCTCCAAACTTCAAAGTTTCCTTCTTCAGGACAGTCGAGTACTATTGGATGGTTCCAGGATGCCCCATACAGAAAGACTCGAGAGCAGGGCCCTAAGCATGGATGCCGAGAAACGCCAACTCACCTTCCCATTGCCTGGTGGAGACAAGGCACGCTCAATCTGCGGGCTCTTGGGTGAGCTACCCAGAAGCCTGAGTTTAAATGGACTCTGCCGAGGATGAGTCATAATGTGGGTTGGTGGCCATGGAGACCTTGGAATGTGGCAGTAGCTAAGGGACTCTGCAGGATTCTCCAACCCGAAGGGCTTGACACAACTCCAACAAGGAAGCTTCCCATGTGGAGATGAGAGGTCTTCTGTCTGGTGCCTCAGGAAAGCCCCGTATGCTGGTCTTCGAACCCAGGCCTCTGAGGAGTGATACCTGGACACCAAAGCAAGAGTTCATAATAGGGCCTAGGGGCCTGTCTGGTTCAATCTTCTGTCTCTGCGGATATCTGTCTGTGTGTCTGCATGGAGGTAGTAGTTGCTCAGCTTGTGTCATAATGCCCCTATTTGTCCAGTGCGGCTTGCGGTAGTGGGATGTCCTTGGGGACCTTGAGGTTTCTACTATTTTGTAGAGTTGTGGCCAATGGAATGTGCAGTTTCTTAGGAGAGAGCAGGCACAGTTCTGTGGTGTGGCTCCAGAGACCCCAGCCTGGAGGCTGTGTGGGCCATGGCTGTGCAGACAGACATCCAAAAACCCTAACTCAGCTCAGGTTTGGGGCCGAGGTTACGGCAGGCCTGATCTACAGTCCATGAGGGGAGCTCCTCTGGATATGAAAAAAGGGTGAGAGGGAGGCAGTCGCTCAGGCTTTTGTCTCTGGATGTTTTGTCCACAATGGCCGTTTAATGTAGGAGTTGCCTCATGGGTCGTAGAAGTCTCCCTCTCTGGTAGTTTGTCCAGCCCCCAAGAGTTTGGGGTCATTCTGTGGGAAGGGAAGTGTCCTGTTTTCTGCTTCATGTGTCCCCGCAGTAGAGGGATTCTAGAGCATTGCATTGGGTACTGACAACTGGAATACTCGCCCTCTGGTTAAGCCTGGGGGCCTATGGATATGACAAGCCCCATATGCAGGATCTTGGTCCAGCCACTGAGAGGCGTTACTTTAATACGGGACTCACGCTGCAGGTCACAATGCATGTGTGTGCCCTAGGCGGCCCTCAAGCACTGGCGTGGCCTTTCGGACAATGCAGGTTTTCCCACATTGAACGTTGGACAACATGCCAACCACAAGGTTTCTGGCCATGGGGAAGGAGGAATTCTAATTTCTGCATCACGTTCACGCCTGGGCAGTGATTGGAGATAAGGTCTAGGTTCTGAAGCCTGAAAACCGAGGTTGGGAAGAGATGACGACCTACAGCCATAGCGGGTCCTATGTGTCCAGGTTGGGGCCAGCTGTCTGGGTGTCGTTTGGGATGTCTTGTCTCAGGCTGTGCCAGACAGGGCATTAGTATACAGGGTGGGCTGTATAATTGCTTTACATTCGAGTGGCATGCATTAGAAAATCATTTGGGGTTTCTTATTAGCAGCATAGGGCAAAGTTTTTCTTCTGGAGGGCAGGCAGAGTGCTGCATTGTGGCTTCGGAATTCCCAAACTGGAGGGCTTGTGGGCCAGGAGAGTGAGGACGGAAGTCTGAGAACACAAGCTAGGCTTAGGTTTCGGGGCAAGGACATGGCAGGCACACTCTGCAGAGCTGAATTGAGATCTCATGCGTCTGAAGTCAGGTCGAGGTTCAGACTTTGGCTCAGGTTTGAGTTTCTGTCCATGTGGGCCCCTTCAGGAAGGGGGGGCATTATGAGGCCATGGGGGTTTTCCCACTATTGGAGTTGTGAGATGCTCCAAACCGCAAGGATTCCTTCTGTGGGACAATTAAGATTTGTTGGATGGCTCCAGGACGTCTTATAAGGTATTTTTCCAGAACAGGGTTCGAAGTATGGATGCCTGGGCAGCCAGCCTCACATTCCAATTGTCTCCTAGCAACAAGAAACGTTTGATCTGCTGGCTTGGGGTAGCAACAGAGGGGGCTGAGTTGAAATGGACTTTCCTGAGGATGGTCTTAATGCTGGTTTGAGTCCATGGAGACCTTGGTATGGGGCAGTGGCACCAGGGCCCTGAAGGATTCTCCTAACCAGAGGTTATGACAAAGCTCCAATGAGCAAGTTTTCCATGGGGAGACGAGATTTGTTCTTATTGGTGCCTCAGGAAACCACCATATGCTGGTATTGGAAACGAGGCCTCTGAGGACAGATGCCTGGAAACCAAAGCAATGGATCTGATTAGGGCCTAGGGGCCTGTCCGGTTCAATATTCTTCTCTGGGGACATCTGTTGTCTGAGTGGAGGTAGTTGCTCAGCTGGTTTGAGATCACCCCTGTTTGTCCTGGGCGGCCTACACTATTGGGATGGCCTCGGTGACTTTGGAGGTTTTTCCTAATTTGCAAGGTTGTGGCCAATGGAATGGGAAGAATTCCCTTGAAAGGGAAGCACAGTCCTGAGGTGTGGCTCCAGGGACCCAAGTGTGGACCGTGTGTGGTCCAGGCCTGTGGGGACAGAAGTCTGAAAACACAAACTCAGCTTAGGTTTGGGGATGTATGTATGAAGGCTCGATCTACATACCGTGAGAATTTACCGGGCTATGAACAAAGGGCGAGTATGTGGTGCTTGCTCAGGGTTTTGTCTCTGGATGTTGTGTCAATGGTGGCCGTGGAATGTCGGGGTGTCCTCAAGGGCCATGGACAATTCTTTCTCTGGTGATTTGGCCTGATCCCAAGTGGTTGGGATCATTCTGTGGATTGGAAGAGTCCTTTCTGTATTTTTTTTTTTTTTACCTCAAGTGTCCCACCAAAGAGGGATTCCCGAGTAGAGCCCTGAGTAGGGGTGACTAGACATCTCGAACTCTGGTTGAGATTGGGGGACTAGGGGCTTGGCAAGCCCCATATGGGGGCTGTTGTTCCAGTCACTAAGAGGCTTTACATGAGGATAGGGCTCACGCTGAGGGTCACAATGTGTGTTTGTGCACATTGTGGCCCTCAGGGATAGGTGGGGCCTCATAGCCCATGCTGCTTTCTCCTACAATGAACATTGGACAACATGCCAACCACTAGGTTTCTTGCCAAGGCGAAGGAGAAGTTCTGATTCTTGCATCACGTTCACTCCTGAGCAGTGAGTGGAGATAAGTTCTAGGTTCTGAAGGTGAAAACTGAGGTTGGGTAGAGATGATGGCCTAAAGCCATTGTGGGTGTGATATGCTCTGTGTATGGCCAGCTGTCTGGGTGTTGGACTGGAGGTCTGCCCTCAGGCTGTGTCAGACAGGGCTTTAGTGCACAGGCTAGACTGTATAATTGGGGTATGGTCGAGTGGCATGCAGGTTGTTACTCATTTGGCGTTTCTGGTTAGCCCTATAGGGCAACATTTTTCTTCTGGAGGGCAGGCAGAGTGCTGCATTGTGTCTCCAGAATTGCCAAACTGGAGGGGTGTGGCCAGGATTGTGAGGAAGGAAGTCTGAAAACACAAGCTAGCACAAGTTTTGGGGCCAAGAGCATGGCAGGCCCACTCTGCAGAGGCTGAATCGAGATCTCCTGCACGTGAGGTCCGGGCGATTATCAGATGTTGCCTCAAGCTGGAGTTTGTGTCCATGACGGCCCCTTCCTGAAGGGGGTGGGGGCGTCATGAGTCCAGGGAGGTTTCCCTACGCTGGGAGTTGTGAGCTGCTCCAAACTTCAAAGTTTCCTTCTTCAGGACAGTCGAGTACTATTGGATGGTTCCAGGATGCCCCATACAGAAAGACTCGAGAGCAGGGCCCTAAGCATGGATGCCGAGAAACGCCAACTCACCTTCCCATTGCCTGGTGGAGACAAGGCACGCTCAATCTGCGGGCTCTTGGGTGAGCTACCCAGAAGCCTGAGTTTAAATGGACTCTGCCGAGGATGAGTCATAATGTGGGTTGGTGGCCATGGAGACCTTGGAATGTGGCAGTAGCTAAGGGACTCTGCAGGATTCTCCAACCCGAAGGGCTTGACACAACTCCAACAAGGAAGCTTCCCATGTGGAGATGAGAGGTCTTCTGTCTGGTGCCTCAGGAAAGCCCGGTATGCTGGTCTTCGAACCCAGGCCTCTGAGGAGTGATACCTGGACACCAAAGCAAGAGTTCATAATAGGGCCTAGGGGCCTGTCTGGTTCAATCTTCTGTCTCTGCGGATATCTGTCTGTGTGTCTGCATGGAGGTAGTAGTTGCTCAGCTTGTGTCATAATGCCCCTATTTGTCCAGTGCGGCTTGCGGTAGTGGGATGTCCTTGGGGACCTTGAGGTTTCTACTATTTTGTAGAGTTGTGGCCAATGGAATGTGCAGTTTCTTAGGAGAGAGCAGGCACAGTTCTGTGGTGTGGCTCCAGAGACCCCAGCCTGGAGGCTGTGTGGGCCATGGCTGTGCAGACAGACATCCAAAAACCCTAACTCAGCTCAGGTTTGGGGCCGAGGTTACGGCAGGCCTGATCTACAGTCCATGAGGGGAGCTCCTCTGGATATGAAAGAAGGGTGAGAGGGAGGCAGTCGCTCAGGCTTTTGTCTCTGGATGTTTTGTCCACAATGGCCGTTTAATGTAGGAGTTTCCTCATGGGTCGTAGAAGTCTCCCTCTCTGGTAGTTTGTCCAGCCCCCAAGAGTTTGGGGTCATTCTGTGGGAAGGGAAGTGTCCTGTTTTCTGCTTCATGTGTCCCCGCAGTAGAGGGATTCTAGAGCATAGCATTGGGTACTGACAACTGGAATACTCGCCCTCTGGTTAAGCCTGGGGGCCTATGGATATGACAAGCCCCATATGCAGGATCTTGGTCCAGCCACTGAGAGGCGTTACTTTAATACGGGACTCACGCTGCAGGTCACAATGCATGTGTGTGCCCTAGGCGGCCCTCAAGCACTGGCGTGGCCTTTCGGACAATGCAGGTTTTCCCACATTGAACGTTGGACAACATGCCAACCACAAGGTTTCTGGCCATGGGGAAGGAGGAATTCTAATTTCTGCATCACGTTCACGCCTGGGCAGTGATTGGAGATAAGGTCTAGGTTCTGAAGCCTGAAAACCGAGGTTGGGAAGAGATGACGACCTACAGCCATAGCGGGTCCTATGTGTCCAGGTTGGGGCCAGCTGTCTGGGTGTCGTTTGGGATGTCTTGTCTCAGGCTGTGCCAGACAGGGCATTAGTATACAGGGTGGGCTGTATAATTGCTTTACAATCGAGTGGCATGCATTAGAAAATCATTTGGGGTTTCTTATTAGCAGCATAGGGCAAAGTTTTTCTTCTGGAGGGCAGGCAGAGTGCTGCATTGTGGCTTCGGAATTCCCAAACTGGAGGGCTTGTGGGCCAGGAGAGTGAGGACGGAAGTCTGAGAACACAAGCTAGGCTTAGGTTTCGGGGCAAGGACATGGCAGGCACACTCTGCAGAGCTGAATTGAGATCTCATGCGTCTGAAGTCAGGTCGAGGTTCAGACTTTGGCTCAGGTTTGAGTTTCTGTCCATGTGGGCCCCTTCAGGAAGGGGGGGCATTATGAGGCCATGGGGGTTTTCCCACTATTGGAGTTGTGAGATGCTCCAAACCGCAAGGATTCCTTCTGTGGGACAATTAAGATTTGTTGGATGGCTCCAGGACGTCTTATAAGGTATTTTTCCAGAACAGGGTTCGAAGTATGGATGCCTGGGCAGCCAGCCTCACATTCCAATTGTCTCCTAGCAACAAGAAACGTTTAATCTGCTGGCTTGGGGTAGCAACAGAGGGGGCTGAGTTGAAATGGACTTTCCTGAGGATGGTCTTAATGCTGGTTTGAGTCCATGGAGACCTTGGTATGGGGCAGTGGCACCAGGGCCCTGAAGGATTCTCCTAACCAGAGGTTATGACAAAGCTCCAATGAGCAAGTTTTCCATGGGGAGACGAGATTTGTTCTTATTGGTGCCTCAGGAAACCACCATATGCTGGTATTGGAAACGAGGCCTCTGAGGACAGATGCCTGGAAACCAAAGCAATGGATCTGATTAGGGCCTAGGGGCCTGTCCGGTTCAATATTCTTCTCTGGGGACATCTGTTGTCTGAGTGGAGGTAGTTGCTCAGCTGGTTTGAGATCACCCCTGTTTGTCCTGGGCGGCCTACACTATTGGGTTGGCCTCGGTGACTTTGGAGGTTTTTCCTAATTTGCAAGGTTGTGGCCAATGGAATGGGAAGAATTCCCTTGAAAGGGAAGCACAGTCCTGAGGTGTGGCTCCAGGGACCCAAGTGTGGACCGTGTGTGGTCCAGGCCTGTGGGGACAGAAGTCTGAAAACACAAACTCAGCTTAGGTTTGGGGATGTATGTATGAAGGCTCAATCTACAGACCGTGAGAATTTTCCGGGCTATGAACAAATGGCGAGTATGTGGCGCTTGCTCAGGGTTTTGTCTCTGGATGTTGTGTCAATGGTGGCCGTGGAATGTCGGGGTGTCCTCAAGGGCCATGGACAATTCTTTCTCTGGTGATTTGGCCTGATCCCAAGTGGTTGGGATCATTCTGTGGATTGGAAGAGTCCTTTCTGTATTTTTTTTTTTTTTTACCTCAAGTGTCCCACCAAAGAGGGATTCCCGAGTAGAGCCCTGAGTAGGGGTGACTAGACATCTCGAACTCTGGTTGAGATTGGGGGACTAGGGGCTTGGCAAGCCCCATATGGGGGCTGTTGTTCCAGTCACTAAGAGGCTTTACATGAGGATAGGGCTCACGCTGAGGGTCACAATGTGTGTTTGTGCACATTGTGGCCCTCAGGGATAGGTGGGGCCTCATAGTCCATGCTGCTTTCTCCTACAATGAACATTGGACAACATGCCAACCACTAGGTTTCTTGCCAAGGCGAAGGAGAAGTTCTGATTCTTGCATCACGTTCACTCCTGAGCAGTGAGTGGAGATAAGTTCTAGGTTCTGAAGGTGAAAACTGAGGTTGGGTAGAGATGATGGCCTAAAGCCATTGTGGGTGTGATATGCTCTGTGTATGGCCAGCTGTCTGGGTGTTGGACTGGAGGTCTGCCCTCAGGCTGTGTCAGACAGGGCTTTAGTGCACAGGCTAGACTGTATAATTGGGGTATGGTCGAGTGGCATGCAGGTTGTTACTCATTTGGCGTTTCTGGTTAGCCCTATAGGGCAACATTTTTCTTCTGGAGGGCAGGCAGAGTGCTGCATTGTGTCTCCAGAATTGCCAAACTGGAGGGGTGTGGCCAGGATTGTGAGGAAGGAAGTCTGAATACACAAGCTAGCACAAGTTTTGGGGCCAAGAGCATGGCAGGCCCACTCTGCAGAAGCTGAATCGAGATCTCCTGCACGTGAGGTCCGGGCGATTATCAGATGTTGCCTCAAGCTGGAGTTTGTGTCCATGACGGCCCCTTCCTGAAGGGGGTGGGGGCGTCATGAGTCCAGGGAGGTTTCCCTACGCTGGGAGTTGTGAGCTGCTCCAAACTTCAAAGTTTCCTTCTTCAGGACAGTCGAGTACTATTGGATGGTTCCAGGATGCCCCATACAGAAAGACTCGAGAGCAGGGCCCTAAGCATGGATGCCGAGAAACGCCAACTCACCTTCCCATTGCCTGGTGGAGACAAGGCACGCTCAATCTGCGGGCTCTTGGGTGAGCTACCCAGAAGCCTGAGTTTAAATGGACTCTGCCGAGGATGAGTCATAATGTGGGTTGGTGGCCATGGAGACCTTGGAATGTGGCAGTAGCTAAGGGACTCTGCAGGATTCTCCAACCCGAAGGGCTTGACACAACTCCAACAAGGAAGCTTCCCATGTGGAGATGAGAGGTCTTCTGTCTGGTGCCTCAGGAAAGCCCCGTATGCTGGTCTTCGAACCCAGGCCTCTGAGGAGTGATACCTGGACACCAAAGCAAGAGTTCATAATAGGGCCTAGGGGCCTGTCTGGTTCAATCTTCTGTCTCTGCGGATATCTGTCTGTGTGTCTGCATGGAGGTAGTAGTTGCTCAGCTTGTGTCATAATGCCCCTATTTGTCCAGTGCGGCTTGCGGTAGTGGGATGTCCTTGGGGACCTTGAGGTTTCTACTATTTTGTAGAGTTGTGGCCAATGGAATGTGCAGTTTCTTAGGAGAGAGCAGGCACAGTTCTGTGGTGTGGCTCCAGAGACCCCAGCCTGGAGGCTGTGTGGGCCATGGCTGTGCAGACAGACATCCAAAAACCCTAACTCAGCTCAGGTTTGGGGCCGAGGTTACGGCAGGCCTGATCTACAGTCCATGAGGGGAGCTCCTCTGGATATGAAAGAAGGGTGAGAGGGAGGCAGTCGCTCAGGCTTTTGTCTCTGGATGTTTTGTCCACAATGGCCGTTTAATGTAGGAGTTGCCTCATGGGTCGTAGAAGTCTCCCTCTCTGGTAGTTTGTCCAGCCCCCAAGAGTTTGGGGTCATTCTGTGGGAAGGGAAGTGTCCTGTTTTCTGCTTCATGTGTCCCCGCAGTAGAGGGATTCTAGAGCATAGCATTGGGTACTGACAACTGGAATACTCGCCCTCTGGTTAAGCCTGGGGGCCTATGGATATGACAAGCCCCATATGCAGGATCTTGGTCCAGCCACTGAGAGGCGTTACTTTAATACGGGACTCACGCTGCAGGTCACAATGCATGTGTGTGCCCTAGGCGGCCCTCAAGCACTGGCGTGGCCTTTCGGACAATGCAGGTTTTCCCACATTGAACGTTGGACAACATGCCAACCACAAGGTTTCTGGCCATGGGGAAGGAGGAATTCTAATTTCTGCATCACGTTCACGCCTGGGCAGTGATTGGAGATAAGGTCTAGGTTCTGAAGCCTGAAAACCGAGGTTGGGAAGAGATGACGACCTACAGCCATAGCGGGTCCTATGTGTCCAGGTTGGGGCCAGCTGTCTGGGTGTCGTTTGGGATGTCTTGTCTCAGGCTGTGCCAGACAGGGCATTAGTATACAGGGTGGGCTGTATAATTGCTTTACAATCGAGTGGCATGCATTAGAAAATCATTTGGGGTTTCTTATTAGCAGCATAGGGCAAAGTTTTTCTTCTGGAGGGCAGGCAGAGTGCTGCATTGTGGCTTCGGAATTCCCAAACTGGAGGGCTTGTGGGCCAGGAGAGTGAGGACGGAAGTCTGAGAACACAAGCTAGGCTTAGGTTTCGGGGCAAGGACATGGCAGGCACACTCTGCAGAGCTGAATTGAGATCTCATGCGTCTGAAGTCAGGTCGAGGTTCAGACTTTGGCTCAGGTTTGAGTTTCTGTCCATGTGGGCCCCTTCAGGAAGGGGGGGCATTATGAGGCCATGGGGGTTTTCCCACTATTGGAGTTGTGAGATGCTCCAAACCGCAAGGATTCCTTCTGTGGGACAATTAAGATTTGTTGGATGGCTCCAGGACGTCTTATAAGGTATTTTTCCAGAACAGGGTTCGAAGTATGGATGCCTGGGCAGCCAGCCTCACATTCCAATTGTCTCCTAGCAACAAGAAACGTTTGATCTGCTGGCTTGGGGTAGCAACAGAGGGGGCTGAGTTGAAATGGACTTTCCTGAGGATGGTCTTAATGCTGGTTTGAGTCCATGGAGACCTTGGTATGGGGCAGTGGCACCAGGGCCCTGAAGGATTCTCCTAACCAGAGGTTATGACAAAGCTCCAATGAGCAAGTTTTCCATGGGGAGACGAGATTTGTTCTTATTGGTGCCTCAGGAAACCACCATATGCTGGTATTGGAAACGAGGCCTCTGAGGACAGATGCCTGGAAACCAAAGCAATGGATCTGATTAGGGCCTAGGGGCCTGTCCGGTTCAATATTCTTCTCTGGGGACATCTGTTGTCTGAGTGGAGGTAGTTGCTCAGCTGGTTTGAGATCACCCCTGTTTGTCCTGGGCGGCCTACACTATTGGGATGGCCTCGGTGACTTTGGAGGTTTTTCCTAATTTGCAAGGTTGTGGCCAATGGAATGGGAAGAATTCCCTTGAAAGGGAAGCACAGTCCTGAGGTGTGGCTCCAGGGACCCAAGTGTGGACCGTGTGTGGTCCAGGCCTGTGGGGACAGAAGTCTGAAAACACAAACTCAGCTTAGGTTTGGGGATGTATGTATGAAGGCTCAATCTACAGACCGTGAGAATTTTCCGGGCTATGAACAAAGGGCGAGTATGTGGCGCTTGCTCAGGGTTTTGTCTCTGGATGTTGTGTCAATGGTGGCCGTGGAATGTCGGGGTGTCCTCAAGGGCCATGGACAATTCTTTCTCTGGTGATTTGGCCTGATCCCAAGTGGTTGGGATCATTCTGTGGATGGGAAGAGTCCTTTCTGTATTTTTTTTTTTTTTACCTCAAGTGTCCCACCAAAGAGGGATTCCCGAGTAGAGCCCTGAGTAGGGGTGACTAGACATCTCGAACTCTGGTTGAGATTGGGGGACTAGGGGCTTGGCAAGCCCCATATGGGGGCTGTTGTTCCAGTCACTAAGAGGCTTTACATGAGGATAGGGCTCACGCTGAGGGTCACAATGTGTGTTTGTGCACATTGTGGCCCTCAGGTATAGGTGGGGCCTCATAGTCCATGCTGCTTTCTCCTACAATGAACATTGGACAACATGCCAACCACTAGGTTTCTTGCCAAGGCGAAGGAGAAGTTCTGATTCTTGCATCACGTTCACTCCTGAGCAGTGAGTGGAGATAAGGTCTAGGTTCTGAAGGTGAAAACTGAGGTTGGGTAGAGATGATGGCCTAAAGCCATTGTGGGTGTGATATGCTCTGTGTATGGCCAGCTGTCTGGGTGTTGGACTGGAGGTCTGCCCTCAGGCTGTGTCAGACAGGGCTTTAGTGCACAGGCTAGACTGTATAATTGGGGTATGGTCGAGTGGCATGCAGGTTGTTACTCATTTGGCGTTTCTGGTTAGCCCTATAGGGCAACATTTTTCTTCTGGAGGGCAGGCAGAGTGTGCATTGTGTCTCCAGAATTGCCAAACTGGAGGGGTGTGGCCAGGATTGTGAGGAAGGAAGTCTGAATACACAAGCTAGCACAAGTTTTGGGGCCAAGAGCATGGCAGGCCCACTCTGCAGAAGCTGAATCGAGATCTCCTGCACGTGAGGTCCGGGCGATTATCAGATGTTGCCTCAAGCTGGAGTTTGTGTCCATGACGGCCCCTTCCTGAAGGGGGTGGGGGCGTCATGAGTCCAGGGAGGTTTCCCTACGCTGGGAGTTGTGAGCTGCTCCAAACTTCAAAGTTTCCTTCTTCAGGACAGTCGAGTACTATTGGATGGTTCCAGGATGCCCCATACAGAAAGACTCGAGAGCAGGGCCCTAAGCATGGATGCCGAGAAACGCCAACTCACCTTCCCATTGCCTGGTGGAGACAAGGCACGCTCAATCTGCGGGCTCTTGGGTGAGCTACCCAGAAGCCTGAGTTTAAATGGACTCTGCCGAGGATGAGTCATAATGTGGGTTGGTGGCCATGGAGACCTTGGAATGTGGCAGTAGCTAAGGGACTCTGCAGGATTCTCCAACCCGAAGGGCTTGACACAACTCCAACAAGGAAGCTTCCCATGTGGAGATGAGAGGTCTTCTGTCTGGTGCCTCAGGAAAGCCCCGTATGCTGGTCTTCGAACCCAGGCCTCTGAGGAGTGATACCTGGACACCAAAGCAAGAGTTCATAATAGGGCCTAGGGGCCTGTCTGGTTCAATCTTCTGTCTCTGCGGATATCTGTCTGTGTGTCTGCATGGAGGTAGTAGTTGCTCAGCTTGTGTCATAATGCCCCTATTTGTCCAGTGCGGCTTGCGGTAGTGGGATGTCCTTGGGGACCTTGAGGTTTCTACTATTTTGTAGAGTTGTGGCCAATGGAATGTGCAGTTTCTTAGGAGAGAGCAGGCACAGTTCTGTGGTGTGGCTCCAGAGACCCCAGCCTGGAGGCTGTGTGGGCCATGGCTGTGCAGACAGACATCCAAAAACCCTAACTCAGCTCAGGTTTGGGGCCGAGGTTACGGCAGGCCTGATCTACAGTCCATGAGGGGAGCTCCTCTGGATATGAAAGAAGGGTGAGAGGGAGGCAGTCGCTCAGGCTTTTGTCTCTGGATGTTTTGTCCACAATGGCCGTTTAATGTAGGAGTTGCCTCATGGGTCGTAGAAGTCTCCCTCTCTGGTAGTTTGTCCAGCCCCCAAGAGTTTGGGGTCATTCTGTGGGAAGGGAAGTGTCCTGTTTTCTGCTTCATGTGTCCCCGCAGTAGAGGGATTCTAGAGCATAGCATTGGGTACTGACAACTGGAATACTCGCCCTCTGGTTAAGCCTGGGGGCCTATGGATATGACAAGCCCCATATGCAGGATCTTGGTCCAGCCACTGAGAGGCGTTACTTTAATACGGGACTCACGCTGCAGGTCACAATGCATGTGTGTGCCCTAGGCGGCCCTCAAGCACTGGCGTGGCCTTTCGGACAATGCAGGTTTTCCCACATTGAACGTTGGACAACATGCCAACCACAAGGTTTCTGGCCATGGGGAAGGAGGAATTCTAATTTCTGCATCACGTTCACGCCTGGGCAGTGATTGGAGATAAGGTCTAGGTTCTGAAGCCTGAAAACCGAGGTTGGGAAGAGATGACGACCTACAGCCATAGCGGGTCCTATGTGTCCAGGTTGGGGCCAGCTGTCTGGGTGTCGTTTGGGATGTCTTGTCTCAGGCTGTGCCAGACAGGGCATTAGTATACAGGGTGGGCTGTATAATTGCTTTACAATCGAGTGGCATGCATTAGAAAATCATTTGGGGTTTCTTATTAGCAGCATAGGGCAAAGTTTTTCTTCTGGAGGGCAGGCAGAGTGCTGCATTGTGGCTTCGGAATTCCCAAACTGGAGGGCTTGTGGGCCAGGAGAGTGAGGACGGAAGTCTGAGAACACAAGCTAGGCTTAGGTTTCGGGGCAAGGACATGGCAGGCACACTCTGCAGAGCTGAATTGAGATCTCATGCGTCTGAAGTCAGGTCGAGGTTCAGACTTTGGCTCAGGTTTGAGTTTCTGTCCATGTGGGCCCCTTCAGGAAGGGGGGGCATTATGAGGCCATGGGGGTTTTCCCACTATTGGAGTTGTGAGATGCTCCAAACCGCAAGGATTCCTTCTGTGGGACAATTAAGATTTGTTGGATGGCTCCAGGACGTCTTATAAGGTATTTTTCCAGAACAGGGTTCGAAGTATGGATGCCTGGGCAGCCAGCCTCACATTCCAATTGTCTCCTAGCAACAAGAAACGTTTGATCTGCTGGCTTGGGGTAGCAACAGAGGGGGCTGAGTTGAAATGGACTTTCCTGAGGATGGTCTTAATGCTGGTTTGAGTCCATGGAGACCTTGGTATGGGGCAGTGGCACCAGGGCCCTGGAGGATTCTCCTAACCAGAGGTTATGACAAAGCTCCAATGAGCAAGTTTTCCATGGGGAGACGAGATTTGTTCTTATTGGTGCCTCAGGAAACCACCATATGCTGGTATTGGAAACGAGGCCTCTGAGGACAGATGCCTGGAAACCAAAGCAATGGATCTGATTAGGGCCTAGGGGCCTGTCCGGTTCAAAATTCTTCTCTGGGGACATCTGTTGTCTGAGTGGAGGTAGTTGCTCAGCTGGTTTGAGATCACCCCTGTTTGTCCTGGGCGGCCTACACTATTGGGATGGCCTCGGTGACTTTGGAGGTTTTTCCTAATTTGCAAGGTTGTGGCCAATGGAATGGGAAGAATTCCCTTGAAAGGGAAGCACAGTCCTGAGGTGTGGCTCCAGGGACCCAAGTGTGGACCGTGTGTGGTCCAGGCCTGTGGGGACAGAAGTCTGAAAACACAAACTCAGCTTAGGTTTGGGGATGTATGTATGAAGGCTCGATCTACAGACCGTGAGAATTTTCCGGGCTATGAACAAAGGGCGAGTATGTGGCGCTTGCTCAGGGTTTTGTCTCTGGATGTTGTGTCAATGGTGGCCGTGGAATGTCGGGGTGTCCTCAAGGGCCATGGACAATTCTTTCTCTGGTGATTTGGCCTGATCCCAAGTGGTTGGGATCATTCTGTGGATTGGAAGAGTCCTTTCTGTATTTTTTTTTTTTTTACCTCAAGTGTCCCACCAAAGAGGGATTCCCGAGTAGAGCCCTGAGTAGGGGTGACTAGACATCTCGAACTCTGGTTGAGATTGGGGGACTAGGGGCTTGGCAAGCCCCATATGGGGGCTGTTGTTCCAGTCACTAAGAGGCTTTACATGAGGATAGGGCTCACGCTGAGGGTCACAATGTGTGTTTGTGCACATTGTGGCCCTCAGGGATAGGTGGGGCCTCATAGCCCATGCTGCTTTCTCCTACAATGAACATTGGACAACATGCCAACCACTAGGTTTCTTGCCAAGGCGAAGGAGAAGTTCTGATTCTTGCATCACGTTCACTCCTGAGCAGTGAGTGGAGATAAGTTCTAGGTTCTGAAGGTGAAAACTGAGGTTGGGTAGAGATGATGGCCTAAAGCCATTGTGGGTGTGATATGCTCTGTGTATGGCCAGCTGTCTGGGTGTTGGACTGGAGGTCTGCCCTCAGGCTGTGTCAGACAGGGCTTTAGTGCACAGGCTAGACTGTATAATTGGGGTATGGTCGAGTGGCATGCAGGTTGTTACTCATTTGGCGTTTCTGGTTAGCCCTATAGGGCAACATTTTTCTTCTGGAGGGCAGGCAGAGTGCTGCATTGTGTCTCCAGAATTGCCAAACTGGAGGGGTGTGGCCAGGATTGTGAGGAAGGAAGTCTGAAAACACAAGCTAGCACAAGTTTTGGGGCCAAGAGCATGGCAGGCCCACTCTGCAGAGGCTGAATCGAGATCTCCTGCACGTGAGGTCCGGGCGATTATCAGATGTTGCCTCAAGCTGGAGTTTGTGTCCATGACGGCCCCTTCCTGAAGGGGGTGGGGGCGTCATGAGTCCAGGGAGGTTTCCCTACGCTGGGAGTTGTGAGCTGCTCCAAACTTCAAAGTTTCCTTCTTCAGGACAGTCGAGTACTATTGGATGGTTCCAGGATGCCCCATACAGAAAGACTCGAGAGCAGGGCCCTAAGCATGGATGCCGAGAAACGCCAACTCACCTTCCCATTGCCTGGTGGAGACAAGGCACGCTCAATCTGCGGGCTCTTGGGTGAGCT
Organism: Mustela nivalis; assembly: GCF_964662115.1. Taxonomy (NCBI): domain Eukaryota; kingdom Metazoa; phylum Chordata; class Mammalia; order Carnivora; family Mustelidae; genus Mustela; species Mustela nivalis. The sequence goes on along the minus strand of NW_028134333.1, from coordinate 38,543 downwards.
ACCCAGAAGCCTGAGTTTAAATGGACTCTGCCGAGGATGAGTCATAATGTGGGTTGGTGGCCATGGAGACCTTGGAATGTGGCAGTAGCTAAGGGACTCTGCAGGATTCTCCAACCCGAAGGGCTTGACACAACTCCAACAAGGAAGCTTCCCATGTGGAGATGAGAGGTCTTCTGTCTGGTGCCTCAGGAAAGCCCCGTATGCTGGTCTTCGAACCCAGGCCTCTGAGGAGTGATACCTGGACACCAAAGCAAGAGTTCATAATAGGGCCTAGGGGCCTGTCTGGTTCAATCTTCTGTCTCTGCGGATATCTGTCTGTGTGTCTGCATGGAGGTAGTAGTTGCTCAGCTTGTGTCATAATGCCCCTATTTGTCCAGTGCGGCTTGCGGTAGTGGGATGTCCTTGGGGACCTTGAGGTTTCTACTATTTTGTAGAGTTGTGGCCAATGGAATGTGCAGTTTCTTAGGAGAGAGCAGGCACAGTTCTGTGGTGTGGCTCCAGAGACCCCAGCCTGGAGGCTGTGTGGGCCATGGCTGTGCAGACAGACATCCAAAAACCCTAACTCAGCTCAGGTTTGGGGCCGAGGTTACGGCAGGCCTGATCTACAGTCCATGAGGGGAGCTCCTCTGGATATGAAAGAAGGGTGAGAGGGAGGCAGTCGCTCAGGCTTTTGTCTCTGGATGTTTTGTCCACAATGGCCGTTTAATGTAGGAGTTGCCTCATGGGTCGTAGAAGTCTCCCTCTCTGGTAGTTTGTCCAGCCCCCAAGAGTTTGGGGTCATTCTGTGGGAAGGGAAGTGTCCTGTTTTCTGCTTCATGTGTCCCCGCAGTAGAGGGATTCTAGAGCATAGCAGTGGGTACTGACAACTGGAATACTCGCCCTCTGGTTAAGCCTGGGGGCCTATGGATATGACAAGCCCCATATGCAGGATCTTGGTCCAGCCACTGAGAGGCGTTACTTTAATACGGGACTCACGCTGCAGGTCACAATGCATGTGTGTGCCCTAGGCGGCCCTCAAGCACTGGCGTGGCCTTTCGGACAATGCAGGTTTTCCCACATTGAACGTTGGACAACATGCCAACCACAAGGTTTCTGGCCATGGGGAAGGAGGAATTCTAATTTCTGCATCACGTTCACGCCTGGGCAGTGATTGGAGATAAGGTCTAGGTTCTGAAGCCTGAAAACCGAGGTTGGGAAGAGATGACGACCTACAGCCATAGCGGGTCCTATGTGTCCAGGTTGGGGCCAGCTGTCTGGGTGTCGTTTGGGATGTCTTGTCTCAGGCTGTGCCAGACAGGGCATTAGTATACAGGGTGGGCTGTATAATTGCTTTACAATCGAGTGGCATGCATTAGAAAATCATTTGGGGTTTCTTATTAGCAGCATAGGGCAAAGTTTTTCTTCTGGAGGGCAGGCAGAGTGCTGCATTGTGGCTTCGGAATTCCCAAACTGGAGGGCTTGTGGGCCAGGAGAGTGAGGACGGAAGTCTGAGAACACAAGCTAGGCTTAGGTTTCGGGGCAAGGACATGGCAGGCACACTCTGCAGAGCTGAATTGAGATCTCATGCGTCTGAAGTCAGGTCGAGGTTCAGACTTTGGCTCAGGTTTGAGTTTCTGTCCATGTGGGCCCCTTCAGGAAGGGGGGGCATTATGAGGCCATGGGGGTTTTCCCACTATTGGAGTTGTGAGATGCTCCAAACCGCAAGGATTCCTTCTGTGGGACAATTAAGATTTGTTGGATGGCTCCAGGACGTCTTATAAGGTATTTTTCCAGAACAGGGTTCGAAGTATGGATGCCTGGGCAGCCAGCCTCACATTCCAATTGTCTCCTAGCAACAAGAAACGTTTGATCTGCTGGCTTGGGGTAGCAACAGAGGGGGCTGAGTTGAAATGGACTTTCCTGAGGATGGTCTTAATGCTGGTTTGAGTCCATGGAGACCTTGGTATGGGGCAGTGGCACCAGGGCCCTGGAGGATTCTCCTAACCAGAGGTTATGACAAAGCTCCAATGAGCAAGTTTTCCATGGGGAGACGAGATTTGTTCTTATTGGTGCCTCAGGAAACCACCATATGCTGGTATTGGAAACGAGGCCTCTGAGGACAGATGCCTGGAAACCAAAGCAATGGATCTGATTAGGGCCTAGGGGCCTGTCCGGTTCAATATTCTTCTCTGGGGACATCTGTTGTCTGAGTGGAGGTAGTTGCTCAGCTGGTTTGAGATCACCCCTGTTTGTCCTGGGCGGCCTACACTATTGGGATGGCCTCGGTGACTTTGGAGGTTTTTCCTAATTTGCAAGGTTGTGGCCAATGGAATGGGAAGAATTCCCTTGAAAGGGAAGCACAGTCCTGAGGTGTGGCTCCAGGGACCCAAGTGTGGACCGTGTGTGGTCCAGGCCTGTGGGGACAGAAGTCTGAAAACACAAACTCAGCTTAGGTTTGGGGATGTATGTATGAAGGCTCGATCTACAGACCGTGAGAATTTTCCGGGCTATGAACAAAGGGCGAGTATGTGGCGCTTGCTCAGGGTTTTGTCTCTGGATGTTGTGTCAATGGTGGCCGTGGAATGTCGGGGTGTCCTCAAGGGCCATGGACAATTCTTTCTCTGGTGATTTGGCCTGATCCCAAGTGGTTGGGATCATTCTGTGGATGGGAAGAGTCCTTTCTGTATTTTTTTTTTTTTTTACCTCAAGTGTCCCACCAAAGAGGGATTCCCGAGTAGAGCCCTGAGTAGGGGTGACTAGACATCTCGAACTCTGGTTGAGATTGGGGGACTAGGGGCTTGGCAAGCCCCATATGGGGGCTGTTGTTCCAGTCACTAAGAGGCTTTACATGAGGATAGGGCTCACGCTGAGGGTCACAATGTGTGTTTGTGCACATTGTGGCCCTCAGGGATAGGTGGGGCCTCATAGTCCATGCTGCTTTCTCCTACAATGAACATTGGACAACATGCCAACCACTAGGTTTCTTGCCAAGGCGAAAGAGAAGTTCTGATTCTTGCATCACGTTCACTCCTGAGCAGTGAGTGGAGATAAGGTCTAGGTTCTGAAGGTGAAAACTGAGGTTGGGTAGAGATGATGGCCTAAAGCCATTGTGGGTGTGATATGCTCTGTGTATGGCCAGCTGTCTGGGTGTTGGACTGGAGGTCTGCCCTCAGGCTGTGTCAGACAGGGCTTTAGTGCACAGGCTAGACTGTATAATTGGGGTATGGTCGAGTGGCATGCAGGTTGTTACTCATTTGGCGTTTCTGGTTAGCCCTATAGGGCAACATTTTTCTTCTGGAGGGCAGGCAGAGTGCTGCATTGTGTCTCCAGAATTGCCAAACTGGAGGGGTGTGGCCAGGATTGTGAGGAAGGAAGTCTGAAAACACAAGCTAGCACAAGTTTTGGGGCCAAGAGCATGGCAGGCCCACTCTGCAGAGGCTGAATCGAGATCTCCTGCACGTGAGGTCCGGGCGATTATCAGATGTTGCCTCAAGCTGGAGTTTGTGTCCATGACGGCCCCTTCCTGAAGGGGGTGGGGGCGTCATGAGTCCAGGGAGGTTTCCCTACGCTGGGAGTTGTGAGCTGCTCCAAACTTCAAAGTTTCCTTCTTCAGGACAGTCGAGTACTATTGGATGGTTCCAGGATGCCCCATACAGAAAGACTCGAGAGCAGGGCCCTAAGCATGGATGCCGAGAAACGCCAACTCACCTTCCCATTGCCTGGTGGAGACAAGGCACGCTCAATCTGCGGGCTCTTGGGTGAGCTACCCAGAAGCCTGAGTTTAAATGGACTCTGCCGAGGATGAGTCATAATGTGGGTTGGTGGCCATGGAGACCTTGGAATGTGGCAGTAGCTAAGGGACTCTGCAGGATTCTCCAACCCGAAGGGCTTGACACAACTCCAACAAGGAAGCTTCCCATGTGGAGATGAGAGGTCTTCTGTCTGGTGCCTCAGGAAAGCCCCGTATGCTGGTCTTCGAACCCAGGCCTCTGAGGAGTGATACCTGGACACCAAAGCAAGAGTTCATAATAGGGCCTAGGGGCCTGTCTGGTTCAATCTTCTGTCTCTGCGGATATCTGTCTGTGTGTCTGCATGGAGGTAGTAGTTGCTCAGCTTGTGTCATAATGCCCCTATTTGTCCAGTGCGGCTTGCGGTAGTGGGATGTCCTTGGGGACCTTGAGGTTTCTACTATTTTGTAGAGTTGTGGCCAATGGAATGTGCAGTTTCTTAGGAGAGAGCAGGCACAGTTCTGTGGTGTGGCTCCAGAGACCCCAGCCTGGAGGCTGTGTGGGCCATGGCTGTGCAGACAGACATCCAAAAACCCTAACTCAGCTCAGGTTTGGGGCCGAGGTTACGGCAGGCCTGATCTACAGTCCATGAGGGGAGCTCCTCTGGATATGAAAGAAGGGTGAGAGGGAGGCAGTCGCTCAGGCTTTTGTCTCTGGATGTTTTGTCCACAATGGCCGTTTAATGTAGGAGTTGCCTCATGGGTCGTAGAAGTCTCCCTCTCTGGTAGTTTGTCCAGCCCCCAAGAGTTTGGGGTCATTCTGTGGGAAGGGAAGTGTCCTGTTTTCTGCTTCATGTGTCCCCGCAGTAGAGGGATTCTAGAGCATAGCAGTGGGTACTGACAACTGGAATACTCGCCCTCTGGTTAAGCCTGGGGGCCTATGGATATGACAAGCCCCATATGCAGGATCTTGGTCCAGCCACTGAGAGGCGTTACTTTAATACGGGACTCACGCTGCAGGTCACAATGCATGTGTGTGCCCTAGGCGGCCCTCAAGCACTGGCGTGGCCTTTCGGACAATGCAGGTTTTCCCACATTGAACGTTGGACAACATGCCAACCACAAGGTTTCTGGCCATGGGGAAGGAGGAATTCTAATTTCTGCATCACGTTCACGCCTGGGCAGTGATTGGAGATAAGGTCTAGGTTCTGAAGCCTGAAAACCGAGGTTGGGAAGAGATGACGACCTACAGCCATAGCGGGTCCTATGTGTCCAGGTTGGGGCCAGCTGTCTGGGTGTCGTTTGGGATGTCTTGTCTCAGGCTGTGCCAGACAGGGCATTAGTATACAGGGTGGGCTGTATAATTGCTTTACAATCGAGTGGCATGCATTAGAAAATCATTTGGGGTTTCTTATTAGCAGCATAGGGCAAAGTTTTTCTTCTGGAGGGCAGGCAGAGTGCTGCATTGTGGCTTCGGAATTCCCAAACTGGAGGGCTTGTGGGCCAGGAGAGTGAGGACGGAAGTCTGAGAACACAAGCTAGGCTTAGGTTTCGGGGCAAGGACATGGCAGGCACACTCTGCAGAGCTGAATTGAGATCTCATGCGTCTGAAGTCAGGTCGAGGTTCAGACTTTGGCTCAGGTTTGAGTTTCTGTCCATGTGGGCCCCTTCAGGAAGGGGGGGCATTATGAGGCCATGGGGGTTTTCCCACTATTGGAGTTGTGAGATGCTCCAAACCGCAAGGATTCCTTCTGTGGGACAATTAAGATTTGTTGGATGGCTCCAGGACGTCTTATAAGGTATTTTTCCAGAACAGGGTTCGAAGTATGGATGCCTGGGCAGCCAGCCTCACATTCCAATTGTCTCCTAGCAACAAGAAACGTTTGATCTGCTGGCTTGGGGTAGCAACAGAGGGGGCTGAGTTGAAATGGACTTTCCTGAGGATGGTCTTAATGCTGGTTTGAGTCCATGGAGACCTTGGTATGGGGCAGTGGCACCAGGGCCCTGAAGGATTCTCCTAACCAGAGGTTATGACAAAGCTCCAATGAGCAAGTTTTCCATGGGGAGACGAGATTTGTTCTTATTGGTGCCTCAGGAAACCACCATATGCTGGTATTGGAAACGAGGCCTCTGAGGACAGATGCCTGGAAACCAAAGCAATGGATCTGATTAGGGCCTAGGGGCCTGTCCGGTTCAATATTCTTCTCTGGGGACATCTGTTGTCTGAGTGGAGGTAGTTGCTCAGCTGGTTTGAGATCACCCCTGTTTGTCCTGGGCGGCCTACACTATTGGGATGGCCTCGGTGACTTTGGAGGTTTTTCCTAATTTGCAAGGTTGTGGCCAATGGAATGGGAAGAATTCCCTTGAAAGGGAAGCACAGTCCTGAGGTGTGGCTCCAGGGACCCAAGTGTGGACCGTGTGTGGTCCAGGCCTGTGGGGACAGAAGTCTGAAAACACAAACTCAGCTTAGGTTTGGGGATGTATGTATGAAGGCTCGATCTACAGACCGTGAGAATTTTCCGGGCTATGAACAAAGGGCGAGTATGTGGCGCTTGCTCAGGGTTTTGTCTCTGGATGTTGTGTCAATGGTGGCCGTGGAATGTCGGGGTGTCCTCAAGGGCCATGGACAATTCTTTCTCTGGTGATTTGGCCTGATCCCAAGTGGTTGGGATCATTCTGTGGATGGGAAGAGTCCTTTCTGTATTTTTTTTTTTTTACCTCAAGTGTCCCACCAAAGAGGGATTCCCGAGTAGAGCCCTGAGTAGGGGTGACTAGACATCTCGAACTCTGGTTGAGATTGGGGGACTAGGGGCTTGGCAAGCCCCATATGGGGGCTGTTGTTCCAGTCACTAAGAGGCTTTACATGAGGATAGGGCTCACGCTGAGGGTCACAATGTGTGTTTGTGCACATTGTGGCCCTCAGGGATAGGTGGGGCCTCATAGTCCATGCTGCTTTCTCCTACAATGAACATTGGACAACATGCCAACCACTAGGTTTCTTGCCAAGGCGAAGGAGAAGTTCTGATTCTTGCATCACGTTCACTCCTGAGCAGTGAGTGGAGATAAGGTCTAGGTTCTGAAGGTGAAAACTGAGGTTGGGTAGAGATGATGGCCTAAAGCCATTGTGGGTGTGATATGCTCTGTGTATGGCCAGCTGTCTGGGTGTTGGACTGGAGGTCTGCCCTCAGGCTGTGTCAGACAGGGCTTTAGTGCACAGGCTAGACTGTATAATTGGGGTATGGTCGAGAGGCATGCAGGTTGTTACTCATTTGGCGTTTCTGGTTAGCCCTATAGGGCAACATTTTTCTTCTGGAGGGCAGGCAGAGTGTGCATTGTGTCTCCAGAATTGCCAAACTGGAGGGGTGTGGCCAGGATTGTGAGGAAGGAAGTCTGAAAACACAAGCTAGCACAAGTTTTGGGGCCAAGAGCATGGCAGGCCCACTCTGCAGAGGCTGAATCGAGATCTCCTGCACGTGAGGTCCGGGAGATTATCAGATGTTGCCTCAAGCTGGAGTTTGTGTCCATGACGGCCCCTTCCTGAAGGGGGTGGGGGCGTCATGAGTCCAGGGAGGTTTCCCTACGCTGGGAGTTGTGAGCTGCTCCAAACTTCAAAGTTTCCTTCTTCAGGACAGTCGAGTACTATTGGATGGTTCCAGGATGCCCCATACAGAAAGACTCGAGAGCAGGGCCCTAAGCATGGATGCCGAGAAACGCCAACTCACCTTCCCATTGCCTGGTGGAGACAAGGCACGCTCAATCTGCGGGCTCTTGGGTGAGCTACCCAGAAGCCTGAGTTTAAATGGACTCTGCCGAGGATGAGTCATAATGTGGGTTGGTGGCCATGGAGACCTTGGAATGTGGCAGTAGCTAAGGGACTCTGCAGGATTCTCCAACCCGAAGGGCTTGACACAACTCCAACAAGGAAGCTTCCCATGTGGAGATGAGAGGTCTTCTGTCTGGTGCCTCAGGAAAGCCCCGTATGCTGGTCTTCGAACCCAGGCCTCTGAGGAGTGATACCTGGACACCAAAGCAAGAGTTCATAATAGGGCCTAGGGGCCTGTCTGGTTCAATCTTCTGTCTCTGCGGATATCTGTCTGTGTGTCTGCATGGAGGTAGTAGTTGCTCAGCTTGTGTCATAATGCCCCTATTTGTCCAGTGCGGCTTGCGGTAGTGGGATGTCCTTGGGGACCTTGAGGTTTCTACTATTTTGTAGAGTTGTGGCCAATGGAATGTGCAGTTTCTTAGGAGAGAGCAGGCACAGTTCTGTGGTGTGGCTCCAGAGACCCCAGCCTGGAGGCTGTGTGGGCCATGGCTGTGCAGACAGACATCCAAAAACCCTAACTCAGCTCAGGTTTGGGGCCGAGGTTACGGCAGGCCTGATCTACAGTCCATGAGGGGAGCTCCTCTGGATATGAAAGAAGGGTGAGAGGGAGGCAGTCGCTCAGGCTTTTGTCTCTGGATGTTTTGTCCACAATGGCCGTTTAATGTAGGAGTTGCCTCATGGGTCGTAGAAGTCTCCCTCTCTGGTAGTTTGTCCAGCCCCCAAGAGTTTGGGGTCATTCTGTGGGAAGGGAAGTGTCCTGTTTTCTGCTTCATGTGTCCCCGCAGTAGAGGGATTCTAGAGCATAGCAGTGGGTACTGACAACTGGAATACTCGCCCTCTGGTTAAGCCTGGGGGCCTATGGATATGACAAGCCCCATATGCAGGATCTTGGTCCAGCCACTGAGAGGCGTTACTTTAATACGGGACTCACGCTGCAGGTCACAATGCATGTGTGTGCCCTAGGCGGCCCTCAAGCACTGGCGTGGCCTTTCGGACAATGCAGGTTTTCCCACATTGAACGTTGGACAACATGCCAACCACAAGGTTTCTGGCCATGGGGAAGGAGGAATTCTAATTTCTGCATCACGTTCACGCCTGGGCAGTGATTGGAGATAAGGTCTAGGTTCTGAAGCCTGAAAACCGAGGTTGGGAAGAGATGACGACCTACAGCCATAGCGGGTCCTATGTGTCCAGGTTGGGGCCAGCTGTCTGGGTGTCGTTTGGGATGTCTTGTCTCAGGCTGTGCCAGACAGGGCATTAGTATACAGGGTGGGCTGTATAATTGCTTTACAATCGAGTGGCATGCATTAGAAAATCATTTGGGGTTTCTTATTAGCAGCATAGGGCAAAGTTTTTCTTCTGGAGGGCAGGCAGAGTGCTGCATTGTGGCTTCGGAATTCCCAAACTGGAGGGCTTGTGGGCCAGGAGAGTGAGGACGGAAGTCTGAGAACACAAGCTAGGCTTAGGTTTCGGGGCAAGGACATGGCAGGCACACTCTGCAGAGCTGAATTGAGATCTCATGCGTCTGAAGTCAGGTCGAGGTTCAGACTTTGGCTCAGGTTTGAGTTTCTGTCCATGTGGGCCCCTTCAGGAAGGGGGGGCATTATGAGGCCATGGGGGTTTTCCCACTATTGGAGTTGTGAGATGCTCCAAACCGCAAGGATTCCTTCTGTGGGACAATTAAGATTTGTTGGATGGCTCCAGGACGTCTTATAAGGTATTTTTCCAGAACAGGGTTCGAAGTATGGATGCCTGGGCAGCCAGCCTCACATTCCAATTGTCTCCTAGCAACAAGAAACGTTTGATCTGCTGGCTTGGGGTAGCAACAGAGGGGGCTGAGTTGAAATGGACTTTCCTGAGGATGGTCTTAATGCTGGTTTGAGTCCATGGAGACCTTGGTATGGGGCAGTGGCACCAGGGCCCTGAAGGATTCTCCTAACCAGAGGTTATGACAAAGCTCCAATGAGCAAGTTTTCCATGGGGAGACGAGATTTGTTCTTATTGGTGCCTCAGGAAACCACCATATGCTGGTATTGGAAACGAGGCCTCTGAGGACAGATGCCTGGAAACCAAAGCAATGGATCTGATTAGGGCCTAGGGGCCTGTCCGGTTCAAAATTCTTCTCTGGGGACATCTGTTGTCTGAGTGGAGGTAGTTGCTCAGCTGGTTTGAGATCACCCCTGTTTGTCCTGGGCGGCCTACACTATTGGGATGGCCTCGGTGACTTTGGAGGTTTTTCCTAATTTGCAAGGTTGTGGCCAATGGAATGGGAAGAATTCCCTTGAAAGGGAAGCACAGTCCTGAGGTGTGGCTCCAGGGACCCAAGTGTGGACCGTGTGTGGTCCAGGCCTGTGGGGACAGAAGTCTGAAAACACAAACTCAGCTTAGGTTTGGGGATGTATGTATGAAGGCTCGATCTACAGACCGTGAGAATTTTCCGGGCTATGAACAAAGGGCGAGTATGTGGCGCTTGCTCAGGGTTTTGTCTCTGGATGTTGTGTCAATGGTGGCCGTGGAATGTCGGGGTGTCCTCAAGGGCCATGGACAATTCTTTCTCTGGTGATTTGGCCTGATCCCAAGTGGTTGGGATCATTCTGTGGATTGGAAGAGTCCTTTCTGTATTTTTTTTTTTTTTACCTCAAGTGTCCCACCAAAGAGGGATTCCCGAGTAGAGCCCTGAGTAGGGGTGACTAGACATCTCGAACTCTGGTTGAGATTGGGGGACTAGGGGCTTGGCAAGCCCCATATGGGGGCTGTTGTTCCAGTCACTAAGAGGCTTTACATGAGGATAGGGCTCACGCTGAGGGTCACAATGTGTGTTTGTGCACATTGTGGCCCTCAGGGATAGGTGGGGCCTCATAGCCCATGCTGCTTTCTCCTACAATGAACATTGGACAACATGCCAACCACTAGGTTTCTTGCCAAGGCGAAGGAGAAGTTCTGATTCTTGCATCACGTTCACTCCTGAGCAGTGAGTGGAGATAAGTTCTAGGTTCTGAAGGTGAAAACTGAGGTTGGGTAGAGATGATGGCCTAAAGCCATTGTGGGTGTGATATGCTCTGTGTATGGCCAGCTGTCTGGGTGTTGGACTGGAGGTCTGCCCTCAGGCTGTGTCAGACAGGGCTTTAGTGCACAGGCTAGACTGTATAATTGGGGTATGGTCGAGTGGCATGCAGGTTGTTACTCATTTGGCGTTTCTGGTTAGCCCTATAGGGCAACATTTTTCTTCTGGAGGGCAGGCAGAGTGCTGCATTGTGTCTCCAGAATTGCCAAACTGGAGGGGTGTGGCCAGGATTGTGAGGAAGGAAGTCTGAAAACACAAGCTAGCACAAGTTTTGGGGCCAAGAGCATGGCAGGCCCACTCTGCAGAGGCTGAATCGAGATCTCCTGCACGTGAGGTCCGGGCGATTATCAGATGTTGCCTCAAGCTGGAGTTTGTGTCCATGACGGCCCCTTCCTGAAGGGGGTGGGGGCGTCATGAGTCCAGGGAGGTTTCCCTACGCTGGGAGTTGTGAGCTGCTCCAAACTTCAAAGTTTCCTTCTTCAGGACAGTCGAGTACTATTGGATGGTTCCAGGATGCCCCATACAGAAAGACTCGAGAGCAGGGCCCTAAGCATGGATGCCGAGAAACGCCAACTCACCTTCCCATTGCCTGGTGGAGACAAGGCACGCTCAATCTGCGGGCTCTTGGGTGAGCTACCCAGAAGCCTGAGTTTAAATGGACTCTGCCGAGGATGAGTCATAATGTGGGTTGGTGGCCATGGAGACCTTGGAATGTGGCAGTAGCTAAGGGACTCTGCAGGATTCTCCAACCCGAAGGGCTTGACACAACTCCAACAAGGAAGCTTCCCATGTGGAGATGAGAGGTCTTCTGTCTGGTGCCTCAGGAAAGCCCCGTATGCTGGTCTTCGAACCCAGGCCTCTGAGGAGTGATACCTGGACACCAAAGCAAGAGTTCATAATAGGGCCTAGGGGCCTGTCTGGTTCAATCTTCTGTCTCTGCGGATATCTGTCTGTGTGTCTGCATGGAGGTAGTAGTTGCTCAGCTTGTGTCATAATGCCCCTATTTGTCCAGTGCGGCTTGCGGTAGTGGGATGTCCTTGGGGACCTTGAGGTTTCTACTATTTTGTAGAGTTGTGGCCAATGGAATGTGCAGTTTCTTAGGAGAGAGCAGGCACAGTTCTGTGGTGTGGCTCCAGAGACCCCAGCCTGGAGGCTGTGTGGGCCATGGCTGTGCAGACAGACATCCAAAAACCCTAACTCAGCTCAGGTTTGGGGCCGAGGTTACGGCAGGCCTGATCTACAGTCCATGAGGGGAGCTCCTCTGGATATGAAAGAAGGGTGAGAGGGAGGCAGTCGCTCAGGCTTTTGTCTCTGGATGTTTTGTCCACAATGGCCGTTTAATGTAGGAGTTGCCTCATGGGTCGTAGAAGTCTCCCTCTCTGGTAGTTTGTCCAGCCCCCAAGAGTTTGGGGTCATTCTGTGGGAAGGGAAGTGTCCTGTTTTCTGCTTCATGTGTCCCCGCAGTAGAGGGATTCTAGAGCATAGCAGTGGGTACTGACAACTGGAATACTCGCCCTCTGGTTAAGCCTGGGGGCCTATGGATATGACAAGCCCCATATGCAGGATCTTGGTCCAGCCACTGAGAGGCGTTACTTTAATACGGGACTCACGCTGCAGGTCACAATGCATGTGTGTGCCCTAGGCGGCCCTCAAGCACTGGCGTGGCCTTTCGGACAATGCAGGTTTTCCCACATTGAACGTTGGACAACATGCCAACCACAAGGTTTCTGGCCATGGGGAAGGAGGAATTCTAATTTCTGCATCACGTTCACGCCTGGGCAGTGATTGGAGATAAGGTCTAGGTTCTGAAGCCTGAAAACCGAGGTTGGGAAGAGATGACGACCTACAGCCATAGCGGGTCCTATGTGTCCAGGTTGGGGCCAGCTGTCTGGGTGTCGTTTGGGATGTCTTGTCTCAGGCTGTGCCAGACAGGGCATTAGTATACAGGGTGGGCTGTATAATTGCTTTACAATTGAGTGGCATGCATTAGAAAATCATTTGGGGTTTCTTATTAGCAGCATAGGGCAAAGTTTTTCTTCTGGAGGGCAGGCAGAGTGCTGCATTGTGGCTTCGGAATTCCCAAACTGGAGGGCTTGTGGGCCAGGAGAGTGAGGACGGAAGTCTGAGAACACAAGCTAGGCTTAGGTTTCGGGGCAAGGACATGGCAGGCACACTTTGCAGAGCTGAATTGAGATCTCATGCGTCTGAAGTCAGGTCGAGGTTCAGACTTTGGCTCAGGTTTGAGTTTCTGTCCATGTGGGCCCCTTCAGGAAGGGGGGGCATTATGAGGCCATGGGGGTTTTCCCACTATTGGAGTTGTGAGATGCTCCAAACCGCAAGGATTCCTTCTGTGGGACAATTAAGATTTGTTGGATGGCTCCAGGACGTCTTATAAGGTATTTTTCCAGAACAGGGTTCGAAGTATGGATGCCTGGGCAGCCAGCCTCACATTCCAATTGTCTCCTAGCAACAAGAAACGTTTGATCTGCTGGCTTGGGGTAGCAACAGAGGGGGCTGAGTTGAAATGGACTTTCCTGAGGATGGTCTTAATGCTGGTTTGAGTCCATGGAGACCTTGGTATGGGGCAGTGGCACCAGGGCCCTGAAGGATTCTCCTAACCAGAGGTTATGACAAAGCTCCAATGAGCAAGTTTTCCATGGGGAGACGAGATTTGTTCTTATTGGTGCCTCAGGAAACCACCATATGCTGGTATTGGAAACGAGGCCTCTGAGGACAGATGCCTGGAAACCAAAGCAATGGATCTGATTAGGGCCTAGGGGCCTGTCCGGTTCAATATTCTTCTCTGGGGACATCTGTTGTCTGAGTGGAGGTAGTTGCTCAGCTGGTTTGAGATCACCCCTGTTTGTCCTGGGCGGCCTACACTATTGGGATGGCCTCGGTGACTTTGGAGGTTTTTCCTAATTTGCAAGGTTGTGGCCAATGGAATGGGAAGAATTCCCTTGAAAGGGAAGCACAGTCCTGAGGTGTGGCTCCAGGGACCCAAGTGTGGACCGTGTGTGGTCCAGGCCTGTGGGGACAGAAGTCTGAAAACACAAACTCAGCTTAGGTTTGGGGATGTATGTATGAAGGCTCGATCTACAGACCGTGAGAATTTTCCGGGCTATGAACAAAGGGCGAGTATGTGGCGCTTGCTCAGGGTTTTGTCTCTGGATGTTGTGTCAATGGTGGCCGTGGAATGTCGGGGTGTCCTCAAGGGCCATGGACAATTCTTTCTCTGGTGATTTGGCCTGATCCCAAGTGGTTGGGATCATTCTGTGGATGGGAAGAGTCCTTTCTGTATTTTTTTTTTTTTTACCTCAAGTGTCCCACCAAAGAGGGATTCCCGAGTAGAGCCCTGAGTAGGGGTGACTAGACATCTCGAACTCTGGTTGAGATTGGGGGACTAGGGGCTTGGCAAGCCCCATATGGGGGCTGTTGTTCCAGTCACTAAGAGGCTTTACATGAGGATAGGGCTCACGCTGAGGGTCACAATGTGTGTTTGTGCACATTGTGGCCCTCAGGGATAGGTGGGGCCTCATAGTCCATGCTGCTTTCTCCTACAATGAACATTGGACAACATGCCAACCACTAGGTTTCTTGCCAAGGCGAAAGAGAAGTTCTGATTCTTGCATCACGTTCACTCCTGAGCAGTGAGTGGAGATAAGGTCTAGGTTCTGAAGGTGAAAACTGAGGTTGGGTAGAGATGATGGCCTAAAGCCATTGTGGGTGTGATATGCTCTGTGTATGGCCAGCTGTCTGGGTGTTGGACTGGAGGTCTGCCCTCAGGCTGTGTCAGACAGGGCTTTAGTGCACAGGCTAGACTGTATAATTGGGGTATGGTCGAGTGGCATGCAGGTTGTTACTCATTTGGCGTTTCTGGTTAGCCCTATAGGGCAACATTTTTCTTCTGGAGGGCAGGCAGAGTGCTGCATTGTGTCTCCAGAATTGCCAAACTGGAGGGGTGTGGCCAGGATTGTGAGGAAGGAAGTCTGAAAACACAAGCTAGCACAAGTTTTGGGGCCAAGAGCATGGCAGGCCCACTCTGCAGAGGCTGAATCGAGATCTCCTGCACGTGAGGTCCGGGCGATTATCAGATGTTGCCTCAAGCTGGAGTTTGTGTCCATGACGGCCCCTTCCTGAAGGGGGTGGGGGCGTCATGAGTCCAGGGAGGTTTCCCTACGCTGGGAGTTGTGAGCTGCTCCAAACTTCAAAGTTTCCTTCTTCAGGACAGTCGAGTACTATTGGATGGTTCCAGGATGCCCCATACAGAAAGACTCGAGAGCAGGGCCCTAAGCATGGATGCCGAGAAACGCCAACTCACCTTCCCATTGCCTGGTGGAGACAAGGCACGCTCAATCTGCGGGCTCTTGGGTGAGCTACCCAGAAGCCTGAGTTTAAATGGACTCTGCCGAGGATGAGTCATAATGTGGGTTGGTGGCCATGGAGACCTTGGAATGTGGCAGTAGCTAAGGGACTCTGCAGGATTCTCCAACCCGAAGGGCTTGACACAACTCCAACAAGGAAGCTTCCCATGTGGAGATGAGAGGTCTTCTGTCTGGTGCCTCAGGAAAGCCCCGTATGCTGGTCTTCGAACCCAGGCCTCTGAGGAGTGATACCTGGACACCAAAGCAAGAGTTCATAATAGGGCCTAGGGGCCTGTCTGGTTCAATCTTCTGTCTCTGCGGATATCTGTCTGTGTGTCTGCATGGAGGTAGTAGTTGCTCAGCTTGTGTCATAATGCCCCTATTTGTCCAGTGCGGCTTGCGGTAGTGGGATGTCCTTGGGGACCTTGAGGTTTCTACTATTTTGTAGAGTTGTGGCCAATGGAATGTGCAGTTTCTTAGGAGAGAGCAGGCACAGTTCTGTGGTGTGGCTCCAGAGACCCCAGCCTGGAGGCTGTGTGGGCCATGGCTGTGCAGACAGACATCCAAAAACCCTAACTCAGCTCAGGTTTGGGGCCGAGGTTACGGCAGGCCTGATCTACAGTCCATGAGGGGAGCTCCTCTGGATATGAAAGAAGGGTGAGAGGGAGGCAGTCGCTCAGGCTTTTGTCTCTGGATGTTTTGTCCACAATGGCCGTTTAATGTAGGAGTTGCCTCATGGGTCGTAGAAGTCTCCCTCTCTGGTAGTTTGTCCAGCCCCCAAGAGTTTGGGGTCATTCTGTGGGAAGGGAAGTGTCCTGTTTTCTGCTTCATGTGTCCCCGCAGTAGAGGGATTCTAGAGCATAGCAGTGGGTACTGACAACTGGAATACTCGCCCTCTGGTTAAGCCTGGGGGCCTATGGATATGACAAGCCCCATATGCAGGATCTTGGTCCAGCCACTGAGAGGCGTTACTTTAATACGGGACTCACGCTGCAGGTCACAATGCATGTGTGTGCCCTAGGCGGCCCTCAAGCACTGGCGTGGCCTTTCGGACAATGCAGGTTTTCCCACATTGAACGTTGGACAACATGCCAACCACAAGGTTTCTGGCCATGGGGAAGGAGGAATTCTAATTTCTGCATCACGTTCACGCCTGGGCAGTGATTGGAGATAAGGTCTAGGTTCTGAAGCCTGAAAACCGAGGTTGGGAAGAGATGACGACCTACAGCCATAGCGGGTCCTATGTGTCCAGGTTGGGGCCAGCTGTCTGGGTGTCGTTTGGGATGTCTTGTCTCAGGCTGTGCCAGACAGGGCATTAGTATACAGGGTGGGCTGTATAATTGCTTTACAATTGAGTGGCATGCATTAGAAAATCATTTGGGGTTTCTTATTAGCAGCATAGGGCAAAGTTTTTCTTCTGGAGGGCAGGCAGAGTGCTGCATTGTGGCTTCGGAATTCCCAAACTGGAGGGCTTGTGGGCCAGGAGAGTGAGGACGGAAGTCTGAGAACACAAGCTAGGCTTAGGTTTCGGGGCAAGGACATGGCAGGCACACTTTGCAGAGCTGAATTGAGATCTCATGCGTCTGAAGTCAGGTCGAGGTTCAGACTTTGGCTCAGGTTTGAGTTTCTGTCCATGTGGGCCCCTTCAGGAAGGGGGGGCATTATGAGGCCATGGGGGTTTTCCCACTATTGGAGTTGTGAGATGCTCCAAACCGCAAGGATTCCTTCTGTGGGACAATTAAGATTTGTTGGATGGCTCCAGGACGTCTTATAAGGTATTTTTCCAGAACAGGGTTCGAAGTATGGATGCCTGGGCAGCCAGCCTCACATTCCAATTGTCTCCTAGCAACAAGAAACGTTTGATCTGCTGGCTTGGGGTAGCAACAGAGGGGGCTGAGTTGAAATGGACTTTCCTGAGGATGGTCTTAATGCTGGTTTGAGTCCATGGAGACCTTGGTATGGGGCAGTGGCACCAGGGCCCTGAAGGATTCTCCTAACCAGAGGTTATGACAAAGCTCCAATGAGCAAGTTTTCCATGGGGAGACGAGATTTGTTCTTATTGGTGCCTCAGGAAACCACCATATGCTGGTATTGGAAACGAGGCCTCTGAGGACAGATGCCTGGAAACCAAAGCAATGGATCTGATTAGGGCCTAGGGGCCTGTCCGGTTCAATATTCTTCTCTGGGGACATCTGTTGTCTGAGTGGAGGTAGTTGCTCAGCTGGTTTGAGATCACCCCTGTTTGTCCTGGGCGGCCTACACTATTGGGATGGCCTCGGTGACTTTGGAGGTTTTTCCTAATTTGCAAGGTTGTGGCCAATGGAATGGGAAGAATTCCCTTGAAAGGGAAGCACAGTCCTGAGGTGTGGCTCCAGGGACCCAAGTGTGGACCGTGTGTGGTCCAGGCCTGTGGGGACAGAAGTCTGAAAACACAAACTCAGCTTAGGTTTGGGGATGTATGTATGAAGGCTCGATCTACAGACCGTGAGAATTTTCCGGGCTATGAACAAAGGGCGAGTATGTGGCGCTTGCTCAGGGTTTTGTCTCTGGATGTTGTGTCAATGGTGGCCGTGGAATGTCGGGGTGTCCTCAAGGGCCATGGACAATTCTTTCTCTGGTGATTTGGCCTGATCCCAAGTGTTTGGGATCATTCTGTGGATGGGAAGAGTCCTTTCTGTATTTTTTTTTTTTTACCTCAAGTGTCCCACCAAAGAGGGATTCCCGAGTAGAGCCCTGAGTAGGGGTGACTAGACATCTCGAACTCTGGTTGAGATTGGGGGACTAGGGGCTTGGCAAGCCCCATATGGGGGCTGTTGTTCCAGTCACTAAGAGGCTTTACATGAGGATAGGGCTCACGCTGAGGGTCACAATGTGTGTTTGTGCACATTGTGGCCCTCAGGGATAGGTGGGGCCTCATAGTCCATGCTGCTTTCTCCTACAATGAACATTGGACAACATGCCAACCACTAGGTTTCTTGCCAAGGCGAAAGAGAAGTTCTGATTCTTGCATCACGTTCACTCCTGAGCAGTGAGTGGAGATAAGGTCTAGGTTCTGAAGGTGAAAACTGAGGTTGGGTAGAGATGATGGCCTAAAGCCATTGTGGGTGTGATATGCTCTGTGTATGGCCAGCTGTCTGGGTGTTGGACTGGAGGTCTGCCCTCAGGCTGTGTCAGACAGGGCTTTAGTGCACAGGCTAGACTGTATAATTGGGGTATGGTCGAGTGGCATGCAGGTTGTTACTCATTTGGCGTTTCTGGTTAGCCCTATAGGGCAACATTTTTCTTCTGGAGGGCAGGCAGAGTGCTGCATTGTGTCTCCAGAATTGCCAAACTGGAGGGGTGTGGCCAGGATTGTGAGGAAGGAAGTCTGAAAACACAAGCTAGCACAAGTTTTGGGGCCAAGAGCATGGCAGGCCCACTCTGCAGAGGCTGAATCGAGATCTCCTGCACGTGAGGTCCGGGCGATTATCAGATGTTGCCTCAAGCTGGAGTTTGTGTCCATGACGGCCCCTTCCTGAAGGGGGTGGGGGCGTCATGAGTCCAGGGAGGTTTCCCTACGCTGGGAGTTGTGAGCTGCTCCAAACTTCAAAGTTTCCTTCTTCAGGACAGTCGAGTACTATTGGATGGTTCCAGGATGCCCCATACAGAAAGACTCGAGAGCAGGGCCCTAAGCATGGATGCCGAGAAACGCCAACTCACCTTCCCATTGCCTGGTGGAGACAAGGCACGCTCAATCTGCGGGCTCTTGGGTGAGCTACCCAGAAGCCTGAGTTTAAATGGACTCTGCCGAGGATGAGTCATAATGTGGGTTGGTGGCCATGGAGACCTTGGAATGTGGCAGTAGCTAAGGGACTCTGCAGGATTCTCCAACCCGAAGGGCTTGACACAACTCCAACAAGGAAGCTTCCCATGTGGAGATGAGAGGTCTTCTGTCTGGTGCCTCAGGAAAGCCCCGTATGCTGGTCTTCGAACCCAGGCCTCTGAGGAGTGATACCTGGACACCAAAGCAAGAGTTCATAATAGGGCCTAGGGGCCTGTCTGGTTCAATCTTCTGTCTCTGCGGATATCTGTCTGTGTGTCTGCATGGAGGTAGTAGTTGCTCAGCTTGTGTCATAATGCCCCTATTTGTCCAGTGCGGCTTGCGGTAGTGGGATGTCCTTGGGGACCTTGAGGTTTCTACTATTTTGTAGAGTTGTGGCCAATGGAATGTGCAGTTTCTTAGGAGAGAGCAGGCACAGTTCTGTGGTGTGGCTCCAGAGACCCCAGCCTGGAGGCTGTGTGGGCCATGGCTGTGCAGACAGACATCCAAAAACCCTAACTCAGCTCAGGTTTGGGGCCGAGGTTACGGCAGGCCTGATCTACAGTCCATGAGGGGAGCTCCTCTGGATATGAAAGAAGGGTGAGAGGGAGGCAGTCGCTCAGGCTTTTGTCTCTGGATGTTTTGTCAACAATGGCCGTTTAATGTAGGAGTTGCCTCATGGGTCGTAGAAGTCTCTCTCTCTGGTAGTTTGTCCAGCCCCCAAGAGTTTGGGGTCATTCTGTGGGAAGGGAAGTGTCCTGTTTTCTGCTTCATGTGTCCCCGCAGTAGAGGGATTCTAGAGCATAGCATTGGGTACTGACAACTGGAATACTCGCCCTCTGGTTAAGCCTGGGGGCCTATGGATATGACAAGCCCCATATGCAGGATCTTGGTCCAGCCACTGAGAGGCGTTACTTTAATACGGGACTCACGCTGCAGGTCACAATGCATGTGTGTGCCCTAGGCGGCCCTCAAGCACTGGCGTGGCCTTTCGGACAATGCAGGTTTTCCCACATTGAACGTTGGACAACATGCCAACCACAAGGTTTCTGGCCATGGGGAAGGAGGAATTCTAATTTCTGCATCACGTTCACGCCTGGGCAGTGATTGGAGATAAGGTCTAGGTTCTGAAGCCTGAAAACCGAGGTTGGGAAGAGATGACGACCTACAGCCATAGCGGGTCCTATGTGTCCAGGTTGGGGCCAGCTGTCTGGGTGTCGTTTGGGATGTCTTGTCTCAGGCTGTGCCAGACAGGGCATTAGTATACAGGGTGCGCTGTATAATTGCTTTACAATCGAGTGGCATGCATTAGAAAATCATTTGGGGTTTCTTATTAGCAGCATAGGGCAAAGTTTTTCTTCTGGAGGGCAGGCAGAGTGCTGCATTGTGGCTTCGGAATTCCCAAACTGGAGGGCTTGTGGGCCAGGAGAGTGAGGACGGAAGTCTGAGAACACAAGCTAGGCTTAGGTTTCGGGGCAAGGACATGGCAGGCACACTCTGCAGAGCTGAATTGAGATCTCATGCGTCTGAAGTCAGGTCGAGGTTCAGACTTTGGCTCAGGTTTGAGTTTCTGTCCATGTGGGCCCCTTCAGGAAGGGGGGGCATTATGAGGCCATGGGGGTTTTCCCACTATTGGAGTTGTGAGATGCTCCAAACCGCAAGGATTCCTTCTGTGGGACAATTAAGATTTGTTGGATGGCTCCAGGACGTCTTATAAGGTATTTTTCCAGAACAGGGTTCGAAGTATGGATGCCTGGGCAGCCAGCCTCACATTCCAATTGTCTCCTAGCAACAAGAAACGTTTGATCTGCTGGCTTGGGGTAGCAACAGAGGGGGCTGAGTTGAAATGGACTTTCCTGAGGATGGTCTTAATGCTGGTTTGAGTCCATGGAGACCTTGGTATGGGGCAGTGGCACCAGGGCCCTGAAGGATTCTCCTAACCAGAGGTTATGACAAAGCTCCAATGAGCAAGTTTTCCATGGGGAGACGAGATTTGTTCTTATTGGTGCCTCAGGAAACCACCATATGCTGGTATTGGAAACGAGGCCTCTGAGGACAGATGCCTGGAAACCAAAGCAATGGATCTGATTAGGGCCTAGGGGCTTGTCCGGTTCAATATTCTTCTCTGGGGACATCTGTTGTCTGAGTGGAGGTAGTTGCTCAGCTGGTTTGAGATCACCCCTGTTTGTCCTGGGCGGCCTACACTATTGGGATGGCCTCGGTGACTTTGGAGGTTTTTCCTAATTTGCAAGGTTGTGGCCAATGGAATGGGAAGAATTCCCTTGAAAGGGAAGCACAGTCCTGAGGTGTGGCTCCAGGGACCCAAGTGTGGACCGTGTGTGGTCCAGGCCTGTGGGGACAGAAGTCTGAAAACACAAACTCAGCTTAGGTTTGGGGATGTATGTATGAAGGCTCGATCTACAGACCGTGAGAATTTTCCGGGCTATGAACAAAGGGCGAGTATGTGGCGCTTGCTCAGGGTTTTGTCTCTGGATGTTGTGTCAATGGTGGCCGTGGAATGTCGGGGTGTCCTCAAGGGCCATGGACAATTCTTTCTCTGGTGATTTGGCCTGATCCCAAGTGGTTGGGATCATTCTGTGGATGGGAAGAGTCCTTTCTGTATTTTTTTTTTTTTTACCTCAAGTGTCCCACCAAAGAGGGATTCCCGAGTAGAGCCCTGAGTAGGGGTGACTAGACATCTCGAACTCTGGTTGAGATTGGGGGACTAGGGGCTTGGCAAGCCCCATATGGGGGCTGTTGTTCCAGTCACTAAGAGGCTTTACATGAGGATAGGGCTCACGCTGAGGGTCACAATGTGTGTTTGTGCACATTGTGGCCCTCAGGGATAGGTGGGGCCTCATAGTCCATGCTGCTTTCTCCTACAATGAACATTGGACAACATGCCAACCACTAGGTTTCTTGCCAAGGCGAAGGAGAAGTTCTGATTCTTGCATCACGTTCACTCCTGAGCAGTGAGTGGAGATAAGGTCTAGGTTCTGAAGGTGAAAACTGAGGTTGGGTAGAGATGATGGCCTAAAGCCATTGTGGGTGTGATATGCTCTGTGTATGGCCAGCTGTCTGGGTGTTGGACTGGAGGTCTGCCCTCAGGCTGTGTCAGACAGGGCTTTAGTGCACAGGCTAGACTGTATAATTGGGGTATGGTCGAGTGGCATGCAGGTTGTTACTCATTTGGCGTTTCTGGTTAGCCCTATAGGGCAACATTTTTCTTCTGGAGGGCAGGCAGAGTGCTGCATTGTGTCTCCAGAATTGCCAAACTGGAGGGGTGTGGCCAGGATTGTGAGGAAGGAAGTCTGAAAACACAAGCTAGCACAAGTTTTGGGGCCAAGAGCATGGCAGGCCCACTCTGCAGAGGCTGAATCGAGATCTCCTGCACGTGAGGTCCGGGCGATTATCAGATGTTGCCTCAAGCTGGAGTTTGTGTCCATGACGGCCCCTTCCTGAAGGGGGTGGGGGCGTCATGAGTCCAGGGAGGTTTCCCTACGCTGGGAGTTGTGAGCTGCTCCAAACTTCAAAGTTTCCTTCTTCAGGACAGTCGAGTACTATTGGATGGTTCCAGGATGCCCCATACAGAAAGACTCGAGAGCAGGGCCCTAAGCATGGATGCCGAGAAACGCCAACTCACCTTCCCATTGCCTGGTGGAGACAAGGCACGCTCAATCTGCGGGCTCTTGGGTGAGCTACCCAGAAGCCTGAGTTTAAATGGACTCTGCCGAGGATGAGTCATAATGTGGGTTGGTGGCCATGGAGACCTTGGAATGTGGCAGTAGCTAAGGGACTCTGCAGGATTCTCCAACCCGAAGGGCTTGACACAACTCCAACAAGGAAGCTTCCCATGTGGAGATGAGAGGTCTTCTGTCTGGTGCCTCAGGAAAGCCCCGTATGCTGGTCTTCGAACCCAGGCCTCTGAGGAGTGATACCTGGACACCAAAGCAAGAGTTCATAATAGGGCCTAGGGGCCTGTCTGGTTCAATCTTCTGTCTCTGCGGATATCTGTCTGTGTGTCTGCATGGAGGTAGTAGTTGCTCAGCTTGTGTCATAATGCCCCTATTTGTCCAGTGCGGCTTGCGGTAGTGGGATGTCCTTGGGGACCTTGAGGTTTCTACTATTTTGTAGAGTTGTGGCCAATGGAATGTGCAGTTTCTTAGGAGAGAGCAGGCACAGTTCTGTGGTATGGCTCCAGAGACCCCAGCCTGGAGGCTGTGTGGGCCATGGCTGTGCAGACAGACATCCAAAAACCCTAACTCAGCTCAGGTTTGGGGCCGAGGTTACGGCAGGCCTGATCTACAGTCCATGAGGGGAGCTCCTCTGGATATGAAAGAAGGGTGAGAGGGAGGCAGTCGCTCAGGCTTTTGTCTCTGGATGTTTTGTCCACAATGGCCGTTTAATGTAGGAGTTGCCTCATGGGTCGTAGAAGTCTCCCTCTCTGGTAGTTTGTCCAGCCCCCAAGAGTTTGGGGTCATTCTGTGGGAAGGGAAGTGTCCTGTTTTCTGCTTCATGTGTCCCCGCAGTAGAGGGATTCTAGAGCATAGCAGTGGGTACTGACAACTGGAATACTCGCCCTCTGGTTAAGCCTGGGGGCCTATGGATATGACAAGCCCCATATGCAGGATCTTGGTCCAGCCACTGAGAGGCGTTACTTTAATACGGGACTCACGCTGCAGGTCACAGTGCATGTGTGTGCCCTAGGCGGCCCTCAAGCACTGGCGTGGCCTTTCGGACAATGCAGGTTTTCCCACATTGAACGTTGGACAACATGCCAACCACAAGGTTTCTGGCCATGGGGAAGGAGGAATTCTAATTTCTGCATCACGTTCACCCCTGGGCAGTGATTGGAGATAAGGTCTAGGTTCTGAAGCCTGAAAACCGAGGTTGGGAAGAGATGACGACCTACAGCCATAGCGGGTCCTATGTGTCCAGGTTGGGGCCAGCTGTCTGGGTGTCGTTTGGGATGTCTTGTCTCAGGCTGTGCCAGACAGGGCATTAGTATACAGGGTGGGCTGTATAATTGCTTTACAATCGAGTGGCATGCATTAGAAAATCATTTGGGGTTTCTTATTAGCAGCATAGGGCAAAGTTTTTCTTCTGGAGGGCAGGCAGAGTGCTGTATTGTGGATTCGGAATTCCCAAACTGGAGGGCTTGTGGGCAAGGAGAGTGAGGACGGAAGTCTGAGAACACAAGCTAGGCTTAGGTTTCGGGGCAAGGACATGGCAGGCACACTCTGCAGAGCTGAATTGAGATCTCATGCGTCTGAAGTCAGGTCGAGGTTCAGACTTTGGCTCAGGTTTGAGTTTCTGTCCATGTGGGCCCCTTCAGGAAGGGGGGGCATTATGAGGCCATGGGGGTTTTCCCACTATTGGAGTTGTGAGATGCTCCAAACCGCAAGGATTCCTTCTGTGGGACAATTAAGATTTGTTGGATGGCTCCAGGACGTCTTATAAGGTATTTTTCCAGAACAGGGTTCGAAGTATGGATGCCTGGGCAGCCAGCCTCACATTCCAATTGTCTCCTAGCAACAAGAAACGTTTGATCTGCTGGCTTGGGGTAGCAACAGAGGGGGCTGAGTTGAAATGGACTTTCCTGAGGATGGTCTTAATGCTGGTTTGAGTCCATGGAGACCTTGGTATGGGGCAGTGGCACCAGGGCCCTGAAGGATTCTCCTAACCAGAGGTTATGACAAAGCTCCAATGAGCAAGTTTTCCATGGGGAGACGAGATTTGTTCTTATTGGTGCCTCAGGAAACCACCATATGCTGGTATTGGAAACGAGGCCTCTGAGGACAGATGCCTGGAAACCAAAGCAATGGATCTGATTAGGGCCTAGGGGCCTGTCCGGTTCAATATTCTTCTCTGGGGACATCTGTTGTCTGAGTGGAGGTAGTTGCTCAGCTGGTTTGAGATCACCCCTGTTTGTCCTGGGCGGCCTACACTATTGGGATGGCCTCGGTGACTTTGGAGGTTTTTCCTAATTTGCAAGGTTGTGGCCAATGGAATGGGAAGAATTCCCTTGAAAGGGAAGCACAGTCCTGAGGTGTGGCTCCAGGGACCCAAGTGTGGACCGTGTGTGGTCCAGGCCTGTGGGGACAGAAGTCTGAAAACACAAACTCAGCTTAGGTTTGGGGATGTATGTATGAAGGCTCGATCTACAGACCGTGAGAATTTTCCGGGCTATGAACAAAGGGCGAGTATGTGGCGCTTGCTCAGGGTTTTGTCTCTGGATGTTGTGTCAATGGTGGCCGTGGAATGTCGGGGTGTCCTCAAGGGCCATGGACAATTCTTTCTCTGGTGATTTGGCCTGATCCCAAGTGGTTGGGATCATTCTGTGGATGGGAAGAGTCCTTTCTGTATTTTGTTTTTTTTTTACCTCAAGTGTCCCACCAAAGAGGGATTCCCGAGTAGAGCCCTGAGTAGGGGTGACTAGACATCTCGAACTCTGGTTGAGATTGGGGGACTAGGGGCTTGGCAAGCCCCATATGGGGGCTGTTGTTCCAGTCACTAAGAGGCTTTACATGAGGATAGGGCTCACGCTGAGGGTCACAATGTGTATTTGTGCACATTGTGGCCCTCAGGGATAGGTGGGGCCTCATAGTCCATGCTGCTTTCTCCTACAATGAACATTGGACAACATGCCAACCACTAGGTTTCTTGCCAAGGCGAAGGAGAAGTTCTGATTCTTGCATCACGTTCACTCCTGAGCAGTGAGTGGAGATAAGGTCTAGGTTCTGAAGGTGAAAACTGAGGTTGGGTAGAGATGATGGCCTAAAGCCATTGTGGGTGTGATATGCTCAGTGTATGGCCAGCTGTCTGGGTGTTGGACTGGAGGTCTGCCCTCAGGCTGTGTCAGACAGGGCTTTAGTGCACAGCATAGACTGAATAATTGGGGTATGGTCGAGTGGCATGCAGGTTGTTACTCATTTGGCGTTTCTGGTTAGCCCTATAGGGCAACATTTTTCTTCTGGAGGGCAGGCAGAGTGCTGCATTGTGTCTCCAGAATTGCCAAACTGGAGGGGTGTGGCCAGGATTGTGAGGAAGGAAGTCTGAAAACACAAGCTAGCACAAGTTTTGGGGCCAAGAGCATGGCAGGCCCACTCTGCAGAGGCTGAATCGAGATCTCCTGCACGTGAGGTCCGGGCGATTATCAGATGTTGCCTCAAGCTGGAGTTTGTGTCCATGACGGCCCCTTCCTGAAGGGGGTGGGGGCGTCATGAGTCCAGGGAGGTTTCCCTACGCTGGGAGTTGTGAGCTGCTCCAAACTTCAAAGTTTCCTTCTTCAGGACAGTCGAGTACTATTGGATGGTTCCAGGATGCCCCATACAGAAAGACTCGAGAGCAGGGCCCTAAGCATGGATGCCGAGAAACGCCAACTCACCTTCCCATTGCCTGGTGGAGACAAGGCACGCTCAATCTGCGGGCTCTTGGGTGAGCTACCCAGAAGCCTGAGTTTAAATGGACTCTGCCGAGGATGAGTCATAATGTGGGTTGGTGGCCATGGAGACCTTGGAATGTGGCAGTAGCTAAGGGACTCTGCAGGATTCTCCAACCCGAAGGGCTTGACACAACTCCAACAAGGAAGCTTCCCATGTGGAGATGAGAGGTCTTCTGTCTGGTGCCTCAGGAAAGCCCCGTATGCTGGTCTTCGAACCCAGGCCTCTGAGGAGTGATACCTGGACACCAAAGCAAGAGTTCATAATAGGGCCTAGGGGCCTGTCTGGTTCAATCTTCTGTCTCTGCGGATATCTGTCTGTGTGTCTGCATGGAGGTAGTAGTTGCTCAGCTTGTGTCATAATGCCCCTATTTGTCCAGTGCGGCTTGCGGTAGTGGGATGTCCTTGGGGACCTTGAGGTTTCTACTATTTTGTAGAGTTGTGGCCAATGGAATGTGCAGTTTCTTAGGAGAGAGCAGGCACAGTTCTGTGGTGTGGCTCCAGAGACCCCAGCCTGGAGGCTGTGTGGGCCATGGCTGTGCAGACAGACATCCAAAAACCCTAACTCAGCTCAGGTTTGGGGCCGAGGTTACGGCAGGCCTGATCTACAGTCCATGAGGGGAGCTCCTCTGGATATGAAAGAAGGGTGAGAGGGAGGCAGTCGCTCAGGCTTTTGTCTCTGGATGTTTTGTCCACAATGGCCGTTTAATGTAGGAGTTGCCTCATGGGTCGTAGAAGTCTCCCTCTCTGGTAGTTTGTCCAGCCCCCAAGAGTTTGGGGTCATTCTGTGGGAAGGGAAGTGTCCTGTTTTCTGCTTCATGTGTCCCCGCAGTAGAGGGATTCTAGAGCATAGCAGTGGGTACTGACAACTGGAATACTCGCCCTCTGGTTAAGCCTGGGGGCCTATGGATATGACAAGCCCCATATGCAGAATCTTGGTCCAGCCACTGAGAGGCGTTACTTTAATACGGGACTCACGCTGCAGGTCACAATGCATGTGTGTGCCCTAGGCGGCCCTCAAGCACTGGCGTGGCCTTTCGGACAATGCAGGTTTTCCCACATTGAACGTTGGACAACATGCCAACCACAAGGTTTCTGGCCATGGGGAAGGAGGAATTCTAATTTCTGCATCACGTTCACGCCTGGGCAGTGATTGGAGATAAGGTCTAGGTTCTGAAGCCTGAAAACCGAGGTTGGGAAGAGATGACGACCTACAGCCATAGCGGGTCCTATGTGTCCAGGTTGGGGCCAGCTGTCTGGGTGTCGTTTGGGATGTCTTGTCTCAGGCTGTGCCAGACAGGGCATTAGTATACAGGGTGGGCTGTATAATTGCTTTACAATCGAGTGGCATGCATTAGAAAATCATTTGGGGTTTCTTATTAGCAGCATAGGGCAAAGTTTTTCTTCTGGAGGGCAGGCAGAGTGCTGCATTGTGGCTTCGGAATTCCCAAACTGGAGGGCTTGTGGGCCAGGAGAGTGAGGACGGAAGTCTGAGAACACAAGCTAGGCTTAGGTTTCGGGGCAAGGACATGGCAGGCACACTCTGCAGAGCTGA
The DNA here is from genome assembly GCF_964662115.1 of Mustela nivalis. NCBI lineage: Eukaryota > Metazoa > Chordata > Mammalia > Carnivora > Mustelidae > Mustela > Mustela nivalis. Next base: position 10,791 of record NW_028134333.1, on the reverse strand, counting down.
ATTGAGATCTCATGCGTCTGAAGTCAGGTCGAGGTTCAGACTTTGGCTCAGGTTTGAGTTTCTGTCCATGTGGGCCCCTTCAGGAAGGGGGGGCATTATGAGGCCATGGGGGTTTTCCCACTTTTGGAGTTGTGAGATGCTCCAAACCGCAAGGATTCCTTCTGTGGGACAATTAAGATTTGTTGGATGGCTCCAGGACGTCTTATAAGGTATTTTTCCAGAACAGGGTTCTAAGTATGGATGCCTCGGCAGCCAGCCTCACATTCCAATTGTCTCCTAGCAACAAGAAACGTTTGATCTGCTGGCTTGGGGTAGCAACAGAGGGGGCTGAGTTGAAATGGACTTTCCTGAGGATGGTCTTAATGCTGGTTTGAGTCCATGGAGACCTTGGTATGGGGCAGTGGCACCAGGGACCTGAAGGATTCTCCTAACCAGAGGTTATGACAAAGCTCCAATGAGCAAGTTTTCCATGGGGAGACGAGATTTGTTCTTATTGGTGCCTCAGGAAACCACCATATGCTGGTATTGGAAACGAGGCCTCTGAGGACAGATGCCTGGAAACCAAAGCAATGGATCTGATTAGGGCCTAGGGGCCTGTCCGGTTCAATATTCTTCTCTGGGGACATCTGTTGTCTGAGTGGAGGTAGTTGCTCAGCTGGTTTGAGATCACCCCTGTTTGTCCTGGGCGGCCTACACTATTGGGATGGCCTCGGTGACTTTGGAGGTTTTTCCTAATTTGCAAGGTTGTGGCCAATGGAATGGGAAGAATTCCCTTGAAAGGGAAGCACAGTCCTGAGGTGTGGCTCCAGGGACCCAAGTGTGGACCGTGTGTGGTCCAGGCCTGTGGGGACAGAAGTCTGAAAACACAAACTCAGCTTAGGTTTGGGGATGTATGTATGAAGGCTCGATCTACAGACCGTGAGAATTTTCCGGGCGATGAACAAAGGGCGAGTATGTGGCACTTGCTCAGGGTTTTGTCTCTGGATGTTGTGTCAATGGTGGCCGTGGAATGTCGGGGTGTCCTCAAGGGCCATGGACAATTCTTTCTCTGGTGATTTGGCCTGATCCCAAGTGGTTGGGATCATTCTGTGGATGGGAAGAGTCCTTTCTGTATTTTTTTTTTTTTTACCTCAAGTGTCCCACCAAAGAGGGATTCCCGAGTAGAGCCCTGAGTAGGGGTGACTAGACATCTCGAACTCTGGTTGAGATTGGGGGACTAGGGGCTTGGCAAGCCCGATATGGGGGCTGTTGTTCCAGTCACTAAGAGGCTTTACATGAGCATAGGGCTCACGCTGAGGGTCACAATGTGTGTTTGTGCACATTGAGGCCCTCAGGGATAGGTGGGGCCTCATAGCCCATGCTGCTTTCTCCTACAATGAACATTGAACAACATGCCAACCACTAGGTTTCTTGCCAAGGCGAAGGAGAAGTTCTGATTCTTGCATCACGTTCACTCCTGAGCAGTGAGTGGAGATAAGTTCTAGGTTCTGAAGGTGAAAACTGAGGTTGGGTAGAGATGATGGCCTAAAGCCATTGTGGGTGTGATATGCTCTGTGTATGGCCAGCTGTCTGGGTGTTGGACTGGAGGTCTGCCCTCAGGCTGTGTCAGACAGGGCTTTAGTGCACAGGCTAGACTGTATAATTGGGGTATGGTCGAGTGGCATGCAGGTTGTTACTCATTTGGCGTTTCTGGTTAGCCCTATAGGGCAACATTTTTCTTCTGGAGGGCAGGCAGAGTGCTGCATTGTGTCTCCAGAATTGCCAAACTGGAGGGGTGTGGCCAGGATTGTGAGGAAGGAAGTCTGAAAACACAAGCTAGCACAAGTTTTGGGGCCAAGAGCATGGCAGGCCCACTCTGCAGAGGCTGAATCGAGATCTCCTGCACGTGAGGTCCGGGCGATTATCAGATGTTGCCTCAAGCTGGAGTTTGTGTCCATGACGGCCCCTTCCTGAAGGGGGTGGGGGCGTCATGAGTCCAGGGAGGTTTCCCTACGCTGGGAGTTGTGAGCTGCTCCAAACTTCAAAGTTTCCTTCTTCAGGACAGTCGAGTACTATTGGATGGTTCCAGGATGCCCCATACAGAAAGACTCGAGAGCAGGGCCCTAAGCATGGATGCCGAGAAACGCCAACTCACCTTCCCATTGCCTGGTGGAGACAAGGCACGCTCAATCTGCGGGCTCTTGGGTGAGCTACCCAGAAGCCTGAGTTTAAATGGACTCTGCCGAGGATGAGTCATAATGTGGGTTGGTGGCCATGGAGACCTTGGAATGTGGCAGTAGCTAAGGGACTCTGCAGGATTCTCCAACCCGAAGGGCTTGACACAACTCCAACAAGGAAGCTTCCCATGTGGAGATGAGAGGTCTTCTGTCTGGTGCCTCAGGAAAGCCCCGTATGCTGGTCTTCGAACCCAGGCCTCTGAGGAGTGATACCTGGACACCAAAGCAAGAGTTCATAATAGGGCCTAGGGGCCTGTCTGGTTCAATCTTCTGTCTCTGCGGATATCTGTCTGTGTGTCTGCATGGAGGTAGTAGTTGCTCAGCTTGTGTCATAATGCCCCTATTTGTCCAGTGCGGCTTGCGGTAGTGGGATGTCCTTGGGGACCTTGAGGTTTCTACTATTTTGTAGAGTTGTGGCCAATGGAATGTGCAGTTTCTTAGGAGAGAGCAGGCACAGTTCTGTGGTGTGGCTCCAGAGACCCCAGCCTGGAGGCTGTGTGGGCCATGGCTGTGCAGACAGACATCCAAAAACCCTAACTCAGCTCAGGTTTGGGGCCGAGGTTACGGCAGGCCTGATCTACAGTCCATGAGGGGAGCTCCTCTGGATATGAAAGAAGGGTGAGAGGGAGGCAGTCGCTCAGGCTTTTGTCTCTGGATGTTTTGTCCACAATGGCCGTTTAATGTAGGAGTTGCCTCATGGGTCGTAGAAGTCTCCCTCTCTGGTAGTTTGTCCAGCCCCCAAGAGTTTGGGGTCATTCTGTGGGAAGGGAAGTGTCCTGTTTTCTGCTTCATGTGTCCCCGCAGTAGAGGGATTCTAGAGCATAGCAGTGGGTACTGACAACTGGAATACTCGCCCTCTGGTTAAGCCTGGGGGCCTATGGATATGACAAGCCCCATATGCAGGATCTTGGTCCAGCCACTGAGAGGCGTTACTTTAATACGGGACTCACGCTGCAGGTCACAATGCATGTGTGTGCCCTAGGCGGCCCTCAAGCACTGGCGTGGCCTTTCGGACAATGCAGGTTTTCCCACATTGAACGTTGGACAACATGCCAACCACAAGGTTTCTGGCCATGGGGAAGGAGGAATTCTAATTTCTGCATCACGTTCACGCCTGGGCAGTGATTGGAGATAAGGTCTAGGTTCTGAAGCCTGAAAACCGAGGTTGGGAAGAGATGACGACCTACAGCCATAGCGGGTCCTATGTGTCCAGGTTGGGGCCAGCTGTCTGGGTGTCGTTTGGGATGTCTTGTCTCAGGCTGTGCCAGACAGGGCATTAGTATACAGGGTGGGCTGTATAATTGCTTTACAATCGAGTGGCATGCATTAGAAAATCATTTGGGGTTTCTTATTAGCAGCATAGGGCAAAGTTTTTCTTCTGGAGGGCAGGCAGAGTGCTGCATTGTGGCTTCGGAATTCCCAAACTGGAGGGCTTGTGGGCCAGGAGAGTGAGGACGGAAGTCTGAGAACACAAGCTAGGCTTAGGTTTCGGGGCAAGGACATGGCAGGCACACTCTGCAGAGCTGAATTGAGATCTCATGCGTCTGAAGTCAGGTCGAGGTTCAGACTTTGGCTCAGGTTTGAGTTTCTGTCCATGTGGGCCCCTTCAGGAAGGGGGGGCATTATGAGGCCATGGGGGTTTTCCCACTATTGGAGTTGTGAGATGCTCCAAACCGCAAGGATTCCTTCTGTGGGACAATTAAGATTTGTTGGATGGCTCCAGGACGTCTTATAAGGTATTTTTCCAGAACAGGGTTCGAAGTATGGATGCCTGGGCAGCCAGCCTCACATTCCAATTGTCTCCTAGCAACAAGAAACGTTTGATCTGCTGGCTTGGGGTAGCAACAGAGGGGGCTGAGTTGAAATGGACTTTCCTGAGGATGGTCTTAATGCTGGTTTGAGTCCATGGAGACCTTGGTATGGGGCAGTGGCACCAGGGCCCTGAAGGATTCTCCTAACCAGAGGTTATGACAAAGCTCCAATGAGCAAGTTTTCCATGGGGAGACGAGATTTGTTCTTATTGGTGCCTCAGGAAACCACCATATGCTGGTATTGGAAACGAGGCCTCTGAGGACAGATGCCTGGAAACCAAAGCAATGGATCTGATTAGGGCCTAGGGGCCTGTCCGGTTCAATATTCTTCTCTGGGGACATCTGTTGTCTGAGTGGAGGTAGTTGCTCAGCTGGTTTGAGATCACCCCTGTTTGTCCTGGGCGGCCTACACTATTGGGATGGCCTCGGTGACTTTGGAGGTTTTTCCTAATTTGCAAGGTTGTGGCCAATGGAATGGGAAGAATTCCCTTGAAAGGGAAGCACAGTCCTGAGGTGTGGCTCCAGGGACCCAAGTGTGGACCGTGTGTGGTCCAGGCCTGTGGGGACAGAAGTCTGAAAACACAAACTCAGCTTAGGTTTGGGGATGTATGTATGAAGGCTCGATCTACAGACCGTGAGAATTTTCCGGGCTATGAACAAAGGGCGAGTATGTGGCGCTTGCTCAGGGTTTTGTCTCTGGATGTTGTGTCAATGGTGGCCGTGGAATGTCGGGGTGTCCTCAAGGGCCATGGACAATTCTTTCTCTGGTGATTTGGCCTGATCCCAAGTGGTTGGGATCATTCTGTGGATGGGAAGAGTCCTTTCTGTATTTTTTTTTTTTACCTCAAGTGTCCCACCAAAGAGGGATTCCCGAGTAGAGCCCTGAGTAGGGGTGACTAGACATCTCGAACTCTGGTTGAGATTGGGGGACTAGGGGCTTGGCAAGCCCCATATGGGGGCTGTTGTTCCAGTCACTAAGAGGCTTTACATGAGCATAGGGCTCACGCTGAGGGTCACAATGTGTGTTTGTGCACATTGTGGCCCTCAGGGATAGGTGGGGCCTCATAGTCCATGCTGCTTTCTCCTACAATGAACATTGGACAACATGCCAACCACTAGGTTTCTTGCCAAGGCGAAGGAGAAGTTCTGATTCTTGCATCACGTTCACTCCTGAGCAGTGAGTGGAGATAAGGTCTAGGTTCTGAAGGTGAAAACTGAGGATGGGTAGAGATGATGGACTAAAGCCATTGTGGGTGTGATATGCTCAGTGTATGGCCAGCTGTCTGGGTGTTGGACTGGAGGTCTGCCCTCAGGCTGTGTCAGACAGGGCTTTAGTGCACAGGCTAGACTGTATAATTGGGGTATGGTCGAGTGGCATGCAGGTTGTTACTCATTTGGCGTTTCTGGTTAGCCCTATAGGGCAACATTTTTCTTCTGGAGGGCAGGCAGAGTGCTGCATTGTGTCTCCAGAATTGCCAAACTGGAGGGGTGTGGCCAGGATTGTGAGGAAGGAAGTCTGAAAACACAAGCTAGCACAAGTTTTGGGGCCAAGAGCATGGCAGGCCCACTCTGCAGAGGCTGAATCGAGATCTCCTGCACGTGAGGTCCGGGCGATTATCAGATGTTGCCTCAAGCTGGAGTTTGTGTCCATGACGGCCCCTTCCTGAAGGGGGTGGGGGCGTCATGAGTCCAGGGAGGTTTCCCTACGCTGGGAGTTGTGAGCTGCTCCAAACTTCAAAGTTTCCTTCTTCAGGACAGTCGAGTACTATTGGATGGTTCCAGGATGCCCCATACAGAAAGACTCGAGAGCAGGGCCCTAAGCATGGATGCCGAGAAACGCCAACTCACCTTCCCATTGCCTGGTGGAGACAAGGCACGCTCAATCTGCGGGCTCTTGGGTGAGCTACCCAGAAGCCTGAGTTTAAATGGACTCTGCCGAGGATGAGTCATAATGTGGGTTGGTGGCCATGGAGACCTTGGAATGTGGCAGTAGCTAAGGGACTCTGCAGGATTCTCCAACCCGAAGGGCTTGACACAACTCCAACAAGGAAGCTTCCCATGTGGAGATGAGAGGTCTTCTGTCTGGTGCCTCAGGAAAGCCCCGTATGCTGGTCTTCGAACCCAGGCCTCTGAGGAGTGATACCTGGACACCAAAGCAAGAGTTCATAATAGGGCCTAGGGGCCTGTCTGGTTCAATCTTCTGTCTCTGCGGATATCTGTCTGTGTGTCTGCATGGAGGTAGTAGTTGCTCAGCTTGTGTCATAATGCCCCTATTTGTCCAGTGCGGCTTGCGGTAGTGGGATGTCCTTGGGGACCTTGAGGTTTCTACTATTTTGTAGAGTTGTGGCCAATGGAATGTGCAGTTTCTTAGGAGAGAGCAGGCACAGTTCTGTGGTGTGGCTCCAGAGACCCCAGCCTGGAGGCTGTGTGGGCCATGGCTGTGCAGACAGACATCCAAAAACCCTAACTCAGCTCAGGTTTGGGGCCGAGGTTACGGCAGGCCTGATCTACAGTCCATGAGGGGAGCTCCTCTGGATATGAAAGAAGGGTGAGAGGGAGGCAGTCGCTCAGGCTTTTGTCTCTGGATGTTTTGTCCACAATGGCCGTTTAATGTAGGAGTTGCCTCATGGGTCGTAGAAGTCTCCCTCTCTGGTAGTTTGTCCAGCCCCCAAGAGTTTGGGGTCATTCTGTGGGAAGGGAAGTGTCCTGTTTTCTGCTTCATGTGTCCCCGCAGTAGAGGGATTCTAGAGCATAGCAGTGGGTACTGACAACTGGAATACTCGCCCTCTGGTTAAGCCTGGGGGCCTATGGATATGACAAGCCCCATATGCAGGATCTTGGTCCAGCCACTGAGAGGCGTTACTTTAATACGGGACTCACGCTGCAGGTCACAATGCATGTGTGTGCCCTAGGCGGCCCTCAAGCACTGGCGTGGCCTTTCGGACAATGCAGGTTTTCCCACATTGAACGTTGGACAACATGCCAACCACAAGGTTTCTGGCCATGGGGAAGGAGGAATTCTAATTTCTGCATCACGTTCACGCCTGGGCAGTGATTGGAGATAAGGTCTAGGTTCTGAAGCCTGAAAACCGAGGTTGGGAAGAGATGACGACCTACAGCCATAGCGGGTCCTATGTGTCCAGGTTGGGGCCAGCTGTCTGGGTGTCGTTTGGGATGTCTTGTCTCAGGCTGTGCCAGACAGGGCATTAGTATACAGGGTGGGCTGTATAATTGCTTTACAATCGAGTGGCATGCATTAGAAAATCATTTGGGGTTTCTTATTAGCAGCATAGGGCAAAGTTTTTCTTCTGGAGGGCAGGCAGAGTGCTGCATTGTGGCTTCGGAATTCCCAAACTGGAGGGCTTGTGGGCCAGGAGAGTGAGGACGGAAGTCTGAGAACACAAGCTAGGCTTAGGTTTCGGGGCAAGGACATGGCAGGCACACTCTGCAGAGCTGAATTGAGATCTCATGCGTCTGAAGTCAGGTCGAGGTTCAGACTTTGGCTCAGGTTTGAGTTTCTGTCCATGTGGGCCCCTTCAGGAAGGGGGGGCATTATGAGGCCATGGGGGTTTTCCCACTATTGGAGTTGTGAGATGCTCCAAACCGCAAGGATTCCTTCTGTGGGACAATTAAGATTTGTTGGATGGCTCCAGGACGTCTTATAAGGTATTTTTCCAGAACAGGGTTCGAAGTATGGATGCCTGGGCAGCCAGCCTCACATTCCAATTGTCTCCTAGCAACAAGAAACGTTTGATCTGCTGGCTTGGGGTAGCAACAGAGGGGGCTGAGTTGAAATGGACTTTCCTGAGGATGGTCTTAATGCTGGTTTGAGTCCATGGAGACCTTGGTATGGGGCAGTGGCACCAGGGCCCTGAAGGATTCTCCTAACCAGAGGTTATGACAAAGCTCCAATGAGCAAGTTTTCCATGGGGAGACGAGATTTGTTCTTATTGGTGCCTCAGGAAACCACCATATGCTGGTATTGGAAACGAGGCCTCTGAGGACAGATGCCTGGAAACCAAAGCAATGGATCTGATTAGGGCCTAGGGGCCTGTCCGGTTCAATATTCTTCTCTGGGGACATCTGTTGTCTGAGTGGAGGTAGTTGCTCAGCTGGTTTGAGATCACCCCTGTTTGTCCTGGGCGGCCTACACTATTGGGATGGCCTCGGTGACTTTGGAGGTTTTTCCTAATTTGCAAGGTTGTGGCCAATGGAATGGGAAGAATTCCCTTGAAAGGGAAGCACAGTCCTGAGGTGTGGCTCCAGGGACCCAAGTGTGGACCGTGTGTGGTCCAGGCCTGTGGGGACAGAAGTCTGAAAACACAAACTCAGCTTAGGTTTGGGGATGTATGTATGAAGGCTCGATCTACAGACCGTGAGAATTTTCCGGGCTATGAACAAAGGGCGAGTATGTGGCGCTTGCTCAGGGTTTTGTCTCTGGATGTTGTGTCAATGGTGGCCGTGGAATGTCGGGGTGTCCTCAAGGGCCATGGACAATTCTTTCTCTGGTGATTTGGCCTGATCCCAAGTGGTTGGGATCATTCTGTGGATGGGAAGAGTCCTTTCTGTATTTTTTTTTTTTACCTCAAGTGTCCCACCAAAGAGGGATTCCCGAGTAGAGCCCTGAGTAGGGGTGACTAGACATCTCGAACTCTGGTTGAGATTGGGGGACTAGGGGCTTGGCAAGCCCCATATGGGGGCTGTTGTTCCAGTCACTAAGAGGCTTTACATGAGCATAGGGCTCACGCTGAGGGTCACAATGTGTGTTTGTGCACATTGTGGCCCTCAGGGATAGGTGGGGCCTCATAGTCCATGCTGCTTTCTCCTACAATGAACATTGGACAACATGCCAACCACTAGGTTTCTTGCCAAGGCGAAGGAGAAGTTCTGATTCTTGCATCACGTTCACTCCTGAGCAGTGAGTGGAGATAAGGTCTAGGTTCTGAAGGTGAAAACTGAGGATGGGTAGAGATGATGGACTAAAGCCATTGTGGGTGTGATATGCTCAGTGTATGGCCAGCTGTCTGGGTGTTGGACTGGAGGTCTGCCCTCAGGCTGTGTCAGACAGGGCTTTAGTGCACAGGCTAGACTGTATAATTGGGGTATGGTCGAGTGGCATGCAGGTTGTTACTCATTTGGCGTTTCTGGTTAGCCCTATAGGGCAACATTTTTCTTCTGGAGGGCAGGCAGAGTGCTGCATTGTGTCTCCAGAATTGCCAAACTGGAGGGGTGTGGCCAGGATTGTGAGGAAGGAAGTCTGAAAACACAAGCTAGCACAAGTTTTGGGGACAAGAGCATGGCAGGCCCACTCTGCAGAGGCTGAATCGAGATCTCCTGCACGTGAGGTCCGGGCGATTATCAGATGTTGCCTCAAGCTGGAGTTTGTGTCCATGACGGCCCCTTCCTGAAGGGGGTGGGGGCGTCATGAGTCCAGGGAGGTTTCCCTACGCTGGGAGTTGTGAGCTGCTCCAAACTTCAAAGTTTCCTTCTTCAGGACAGTCGAGTACTATTGGATGGTTCCAGGATGCCCCATACAGAAAGACTCGAGAGCAGGGCCCTAAGCATGGATGCCGAGAAACGCCAACTCACCTTCCCATTGCCTGGTGGAGACAAGGCACGCTCAATCTGCGGGCTCTTGGGTGAGCTACCCAGAAGCCTGAGTTTAAATGGACTCTGCCGAGGATGAGTCATAATGTGGGTTGGTGGCCATGGAGACCTTGGAATGTGGCAGTAGCTAAGGGACTCTGCAGGATTCTCCAACCCGAAGGGCTTGACACAACTCCAACAAGGATGCTTCCCATGTGGAGATGAGAGGTCTTCTGTCTGGTGCCTCAGGAAAGCCCCGTATGCTGGTCTTCAAACCCAGGCCTCTGAGGAGTGATACCTGGACACCAAAGCAAGAGTTCATAATAGGGCCTAGGGGCCTGTCTGGTTCAATCTTCTGTCTCTGCGGATATCTGTCTGTGTGTCTGCATGGAGGTAGTAGTTGCTCAGCTTGTGTCATAATGCCCCTATTTGTCCAGTGCGGCTTGCGGTAGTGGGATGTCCTTGGGGACCTTGAGGTTTCTACTATTTTGTAGAGTTGTGGCCAATGGAATGTGCAGTTTCTTAGGAGAGAGCAGGCACAGTTCTGTGGTGTGGCTCCAGAGACCCCAGCCTGGAGGCTGTGTGGGCCATGGCTGTGCAGACAGACATCCAAAAACCCTAACTCAGCTCAGGTTTGGGGCCGAGGTTACGGCAGGCCTGATCTACAGTCCATGAGGGGAGCTCCTCTGGATATGAAAGAAGGGTGAGTGGGAGGCAGTCGCTCAGGCTTTTGTCTCTGGATGTTTTGTCCACAATGGCCGTTTAATGTAGGAGTTGCCTCATGGGTCGTAGAAGTCTCCCTCTCTGGTAGTTTGTCCAGCCCCCAAGAGTTTGGGGTCATTCTGTGGGAAGGGAAGTGTCCTGTTTTCTGCTTCATGTGTCCCCGCAGTAGAGGGATTCTAGAGCATAGCAGTGGGTACTGACAACTGGAATACTCGCCCTCTGGTTAAGCCTGGGGGCCTATGGATATGACAAGCCCCATATGCAGGATCTTGGTCCAGCCACTGAGAGGCGTTACTTTAATACGGGACTCACGCTGCAGGTCACAATGCATGTGTGTGCCCTAGGCGGCCCTCAAGCACTGGCGTGGCCTTTCGGACAATGCAGGTTTTCCCACATTGAACGTTGGACAACATGCCAACCACAAGGTTTCTGGCCATGGGGAAGGAGGAATTCTA
>NW_028134334.1:0-67000 GCF_964662115.1 Mustela nivalis | reverse complement strand
CACTTCGGACACGCCATGGTCTTATGCCGTCACCTCTTCCTAACCTTGGTTTTCAGATATCTGAACCTAGACATTATATCAATTCTCCACACAGCTGGGTATCGCAAGCACAAAACAAAACCACTCCTTCCCCATGGCTGTCAAGCTTGCTCTTGGCATGGAGTCACACCTTCAGGATGGGAGAAACCTTCATGGCCCCTGATGCCACGCACAAACTAGAGTGCTGCTTGGGCACAAATTCACAATGTGACCCTCAGCATGAGCCCCATGTCAAAGAAAGGCCTGTCGGGGCCTGGACCAAGAGCCCGCCTATGGGACTTTCCAAGCCCCTATGCACCCAATCCTCACCAGTGTTTGAGATTTCCAGTCGCCCCGCCCGTACCTGGGGCTCTGCTCTGGAATCCCTTTCTTGGAGAGACCCATGAGCCAGACAACACGACTCCACCCTACCTACAAAATGACCCCAAACTCTTGGGACCTGGGACAAATCCCCAGAGATGGATACTCGTCCACCGTCCCTGAGGCCACCTCTGCACTCCACGGCTATCCCGGACACAACATCCAGAGACAAAAGCCTGAAGGAACGCCTCCCACTCGCCCTTGTTTCAGAGGCCCAAAAGCTCCCTCTCGGGCTGTACATCCGGCCTGCCATACCCTAGGTGCCATTCATAAGCTGAGATTGTGTTTCCAGACTTCTGTGCTCACAGCATGGACCCACACAACCTCCAGGTTAGGGCCTCTGGAGCCACTGCGAAAGATTGTGCCTGCCCTCTCCAAGGAAAGTGTGCCCAATCCATTGATCACAACACTAGAGGTTAGGGTAAAGCTCCAAGGCCGCTGAGGCCATCAATAGTTTAGGCCACCATGGACTAAGAGGGGCTCTCGGACACTAGCGGAGCAACTATCTCCACTTAGACTCTCAGACAGTGTCCCCAGAGACAGAAGGTGTAATGGACAGGCCCCCAGGCCCTAATCTGAACCTTAGCTTTGCTTTGCATTTTTCCGTCCTCCGAGGACTGTTTTCGTAGACCAGCACAGGGTGCTTTTCTGAGGCACCAAACCAAACCTCTCTCGTCTCCACATGGGGAGCTTTCTTACTGGGGATGTATCAAACCCTTCAGGTAGGAGAGTTACACAGGGCCACTGAACAACCAGCATATTCCAAGGTCTCCATGGACACAAACGCACATTATGACGCATCCTCGGGAGATGCCATTTCAACTCAGCCCCCTGAGTTGCGTGCCCCAAAGGCAGCAGATCAAACCTATCTTGTCACTAATGGCCAATGGGAATGCGAGGCATGCTGTATAAAGATCCATCCTTTGAACCCTGCTCTTCAGTCCTTCCGTATGGTATGTCCTGGAGCCATGCAACAGGACTCGAATGTCCCGCAACAGGAAACCTTGTGGTTTGGGGCAACCTCCAAACTCAGCATGGGAAAACTTCCTTGGACTCATGAGGCCCCCGCTTCATGAAGGTGCCATCATGGACACATACTCCAGCCTCAGCCAATATATGATCCTCAGCCTGACTTCAGATGCAGGAGATTTTGATTCAGCCTCTGCAAGGTGGGCCTGCTCTGCCCTTGGCTCCAAACCTCACCCTAGCTTGTGTTTTCAGACTTCCGTCCTCACACTCCTGGCCCACAATCCCTCCCTACTGGGAATTCTGGGGACCACAATGAAGCACTCTGCCTGCCTCCCAGGAGAAAAACATTGTCTCTGGTGCTGCCCAGAGACCCTAAATGAGGAACAATCTGCTTGGCCCTCGGCAACACCCCAATTGCATAGGTTACCTTAAACACTGATGCTCTTTCGCAAATAGCCTGAGCCCAGACCTTCCAACAGACACCGACACAGCTGGCTGTACACCCAGCACATTGGACCCGCCACTGCCTTAGGCCACCATGCATTCCAAACCTGGGTTTTCAGTCATCGGAACCTAGAACTTATCTCCAATCCCTGCACAGGGGGAACCTGATGCACAAGTCAGGACCTCTCCTTCCCAATGGCAAGAAACCTTGCTTCCGGCAGTGAGTCAAACCTTCATTGTAGGAGAAAATGGTTGGCCCATGAGGCCCCGCCCATGCGTGAGGGCCGCCTTGGGCACAAACACACATTGTGACCCTCAGCGTGAGTACCTTATTCAAGTAATGCCTCTCAGTGACTGGACCAAGAGCCCGCATATATGGCTTGCCATGCCCATAGGCATCCAGGATTAACTAGATGGTGTTTATTCTAGTTGAGGGAAGCCACTGCTGTGCTCTAGAGTCCCTCTCCTGGGGGGTCCCCTGTGGCAGAAAACAGTACTCTTCCCTTCCCACAGAATGAACACAAACACTTGGGAGCTTGGACTATCCCCCGAGAGGAAGGCTCTTCCTCGGCCCCTGAAGCAACCCCTAAACTGAACGGCCACTGTGAACGCAACACTCAGAGACAAAAACCTGAGTGCCTGCCTCCTACTTGCCCTCCTTTGATATCCAGAGGATCTCCCCTCACGGTCTGGTGATTGGCCTGCCATTACCTTGGCCCCTAGCAGAGCCAAGTTTGCTTTTTCAGACATTTGTCCCCATAGCCCTGGCAAACACAGCCTCTAGGCTGGGTCCTCTGGAGCCATACCACAGTACCGTGCCTGCTCTCTCCTGGCAAACTGTGTCCATTCCTTTGACCACACACCTCCAGAATATGAGAAACCTCAAGGCCCCCGAAGACATCCCAGTACTGGGAGCCTCCCTGGACACACGGGGGCATTCGGACACAAGCTGAGTAGATTCTCCACCAAGGCATGCACACAGATGTCAACAGAGATAGAATGTTGAGCCGTACAGGCCCTTAGGCCCTATCTCAACTTTGCTTTGTTTTCCATGTGTCACTCCTCAGAGGCTTTGGTTCGATGAACAGGATATGGGGCTTTCCTGAGGCACTGAACAGAACTCTTCTCGTCTACACATGGGAAGCTTCCTTGTTGGAGCCGTGTCAAACACCTCAGGTTGCAGAATCCTGCAGAGTCCCTGTGCCACCTCCACATTCCAAGGTCTCCCAAGCCACCAACCCACAGTAGGACTCATCTTCAGGAGAGTCCATTTCAACTCTCCCCTCTGGGTAGCACACCAAGGAGGCCGCAGATTGAGCCTGCCTTGTCCTGACTAAAGAGTGGGAATATGAGGTGGCATTCCCAGGCATCCATGCTTAGACACCTGCTCTCGAGTCTTTCCGTATAGGGCCTCCTTGAACCATCCAATAGGACTCGACTTTCGTGCAGAAGGAAACCCTGAGGTTTGGAGTAGTTCACAAATCCCATCGTAGGCAAACCTCCCGGGCCTCATGAAGCCCCGACACCCTTGAGGAGGAAGCCTGGCTGGACAAAAATTCTAGCCTGAGTTGGTACAAAATCCAGAGACAAAAGCTGGAGCATGCGCCTCAGTATCGCTCTTTCTTCATATCCCGAAGAGTTCTTCTCATTCATACACCCCCAATCCTAAGCTGTGTTTGTGTTTTTAGATCTGTCCTCAAAGTCCTGGCCACACACCCTCCAGGCTGGGGCCCATGGAGCCACTCATTAGGACTGTGCCTACCCAATCCATGGGAATTCTGCCCATTCCTTTGTCCAAAATCGTACAAATTAGGAGAACCCTCCAAATTCCCCGAGGCCATCCCAATAGTGTAGGTCTCTGTGGACAAACAAGGGCGGTCTGACACCAGCTGAGCATCTACCTCCACTCATACCATAGATGGATGTCCCCAGAGAAGAAGATTGAACCAGACAGGACCCTAGGCCATAATCAGGTCCATTGCTTTGATTTACAGGCATGTCTCCTCAAAAGCCTGGATTCCAATACCCGAATAGGGGGCTTCCTGTGGCACCCATCAGAACAAATCTCGTCTCCACAGGAAACTTGTGCATGGGAGCTATGTCAAAAGCTTAGGAGAATACTTCAGGGTCCCGGTGCCACCGCCCCATTCCAAGGCCCTCATGGACACAAACACACATTAGCCCCATCCTCAGGAAATTCCATTTCAACACAGGCACCCCAGTTACTCCTGCAGAGCCATTCGATCTCAACTCTCTTGTTGCTAGGAGACAATTGGAATGCGAGGCGGGCTTCCCTGGCATCCATCCTCCAATGGTGCTCTGGAGTCATTTTATATGGGATGTCCTGGAGCTGCCCAACAGGTCAATTGTCCCGCATAAGGAATCCTGAAGGGGGCATCCCACAACTCCCAACGTGGGAATAACTCCATGGCATTGAGATTCCGTTCCGTTCATGAACGGGCAGTCATGCACAGAAACTCCAACCTAAGCCAACGTCTGATCCTCGCCGTGACATCAGATGCTTGAGATATTGTTTCCGATCTGCAGGCGGTATCTGACGTGCCCTCAGCCTGAAGCTCAAGTCTAGCTTGTGTTCTCAGACTTCTGTCCTCACACTCCTGGCCCAGAAGCCCTCAAGTTTGGCAATTCCGGACCCACAATGCAGCACTCTGCCTGCCCTCTAGAAAAAATATCTTGCCTAATGAGCTGCACAGGCACCTCAAATGAGGATCAACCTACACGGCACTCGACTGTACCCAATCATATAGTCTAACCGGGGCACTAATGCACTGTCTGACACAACCTGAGCAAGAACCTCCTGAACAACACCCAGGCAGCTGACCGAACACTGAGCATATCAGAACCGCCATGGCCTTAGGTTGTCATCTCTTCCCAACTGCAGTTTTTCAGGCTTCAAAACCTAGACCTTATCTCCAACCACTGCCCAGGGTTGAAAAGGATGCAGAAATCAGAACACCTTCCCCATTGCAAAAGAGCTTGTGATTGGCATGTTGACCAAAGTCCAGTGTACTTGAAACCATTTGTGGCCCATGAGGCCCGCGCCCATGCTAGCGGGCCACATTGGTCAAAAACACACATTGTGACCCTCAGCCTGAGCCCTGTCCTCAAGTAAGGCCTCGCAGTGGCTGGATGAAGAGACAATATTGGGCCTGCCATGCCCCTAGACCCCAATTTTTAACCATAGTTTGGGTTGTCCCGACACTGTTCCCCAGGGCTCTGCTTAGGAATTCCTCTTTAGTTCGGATACCTGAGGTAATAAACCTGAAAGGAGACTTCCCAGCCCACAGATTGACGAAAAACAATTGGGACCGGGCCAAATCCACTGAGAGGAAGATTCGTCCATGTCCCTTGAGGCATCCCCACATTCCACGGCCATCATTGATCCAAAATCCAAAGACAAAAGCCTGAGCAAGTGCCTCAGACAGGACCCTAGGCCATAATCGGATCCATTGCTTTGGTTTACAGGCAAGTCTCCTCAAAACCTGGATTCCAATACAAGCATAAGGGGTTTTCTGAGGCACCCATCAGAACAAATCTCGTCTCCACAAGGAAACTTGTGCATGGGAGTTATGTCAAAAGCTTAGGAGAATACTTCTGGTTCCCGATGCCACCGCCCCATTCCAAGGCCCTCATGGACACAAATACACATTAGGCCCCATCCTCAGGATAGTCCATTTCAACTCTGCCACCGTGGTTGCTCGCGCAGAGCCATTTGATCTCAACTGTCTTGTTGCTAGGAGACAATGGGAATGCGAGGTTGGCTTCCCTGGCATCCATCCTCCAACGGTGCTCTGGAGTCATTCCATATAGGATGTCCTGGATCTGCCCAACAGGTCTCAATTGTCCCGCAGAAGGAATCCTTGAAGGGGGCATATCACAACTCCCAACGTGGGAAAACCTCCATGGCCTTGAGATTCCGCTCCATTCATGAAGGTGCAGTCATGCACAGAAACTCCAACCTGAGCCAAAGTCTTACCCTCGCCGTGATTTCTAATGCTTGATATATTAGTTCAGATCTGCAGGGGGTAAGTGCCGTGCCTTCCGCCTGAAGCCCAAGTCTAGCTTGTGTTCTCAGACTTCTTTCCTCTCACTCCCGGCCCAGAAGCCCTCAAGTTTGGCAATTCCGGACCCACAATGCAGCACTCTGCCTGCCCTCTAGAAAAAATATCTTGCCTAATGAGCTGCCCAGTCACCTCAAATGAGGATAAACCTAAAGGGCATTCGACTGTACCCAAATTATATAGTCTAACCTGGGCACTAATGCACCTTCTGACACAACCTGAATCAGAACCTCCTGACCAACACCCAGGCAGCAGAGCGCACACTGAGTATATTAGACCCGCCGTGGCCTTAGGTCGTCATCTCTTTCCAACTATGGTTTTTAGGCTAGACCTTATCTACAACCACTGCCTAGGGTTGAAAATGATGCAGAAATCAGAACACCTTCCCCATGGCAAGAGACCTTGAGATTAGCATGTTGACCAAAGTCTAGTGTACTGGAATCCAATGTGGCCCATGAGGCCCCGCGCATGCTCACGGGCCACATTGGTCACAAAAACACATTGTGACCCTCAGCCTGAGGCCAGTCCTCAAGTAAGGCCTCTCAGTGACTGTATGAAGAGACAGCATATTGGGCCTGCCATGCCTCTAGGCCCCAATTTTTAACCATAGTTTGGGTTGTCCCTTCACTCTTCCCCTGGGCTATGTTTTGGAATTCCTCCTTTGTTCAGAAACCTGAGGTAATAAACTTGAAAGGAGACCTCCCATCCAACAGATTGACGAAAAACATTTGGGACCAGGCCAAATCCACATAGAGGAAGATTCGTCCATGGCCCATGAGGCATCCCCACATACCACGCCATCGCTGATACAAAATCCAGACACAAAATCCTATGAAAATGCCTCAGACTCGCTCTTTCTTCATATCCTGAAGAGTTCTTCTCATGGTTTGTAGATTGGGCCTGCCATACCTACGTCCCAAAACCAAAGCTGAGTTTGTGTTTTCAGACGTCTGTCCTCAAAGTCCTGGGCCACACACCCTCCAGGCTGGGGCCCCTGGAGCCACACATTAGGACTGTGCCTACCCAATCCATGGGAATTCTGCCCATTCCATTGTCCAAAATATTACAAATTAGGAGAAATCTCCAAAGGGCCGCGGCCATCCCAATAGTGTAGGTCTCCGAGGACAAACAAGGGCGGACTGACACCAGGTGAGCATCTACCTCCACTCATTCCATAGATGGATATTCCCAGAGAAGAAGATTGAACCAGACAGGACCCTAGGCCATGATCAGATCCTTTGCTTTGGTTACAGGCATGTCTCCTCAAAAGCCTGGATTCCAATACCAGCATAAGGGGTTTCCTGAGACACCCTTCAGAACAAATCTCGTCTCCACATGGAAACTTGTGCATGGGAGCTGTGTCAAAAGCTTAGGAGAATACTTCAGGGTCCCGGTGCCACCGCCCCATTCCAAGGCCCTCATGGACACAAACGCACATTAGGCCCCATCCTCAGGAAAGTCCATTTCAACTCAGCCACCCCGGTTGCTCTCGCAGACCCATCCGATCTCAACTGTATTGTTGCTCAGAGACAATTGGAATGCGAGGCGGGCTTCCCTGGCATCCGTACTCCAACGATGCTCTGGAGTCATTCCATATGGGATGTTCTGGAGCTGCCCAACTAGGTCTCAATTGTCCCACAGAAGGAATCCTTGAAGTGGGCATCCCACAACTCCCAACGTGGGAAAACCTCCATTGCCTTGAGACTCCGCTCCGTTCATGAAGGGTCAGTGAAGCACAGAAACTCCAACCTGTGCCAAAGTCTTACCCTCGCCGTGACTTGGTACAGATCTGCAGGGGGTACCTGCCGTGCCTTCCACCTGAAGCCCAAGTCTAGCTTGTGTTCTCAGACTTCTTTCCTCACACTCCCGGCCCAGAAGCCCTCAAGTTTGGCAATTCCAGACCCACAATGCAGCACTCTGCCTGCCCTCTAAAAAAATATCTTGCCTAATGAGCTGCCCAGGCACCTCAAATGAGGATAAACCTACACAGCACTCGACTGTACCCAAATTATATAGTCTAACCTAGGCACTAATGCACTGTCTGACACAACTTGAGCCAGAACCTCCTGACCAACACCCAGGTAGCTGACCGCACACTGAGCTTATCACACCCGCCATGGCCTTAGGTCTTATCTCTTGCCAACTGCACATTTTCAGGCTTCAACCTAGACCTTATCTCCAACCACTGCCCAGGGTTGAAAATGATGCAGAACAGAAAACCTTGCCCATGTCAAGAGACCTTGTGATTGGCATGTTGACCAAAGTCCAGTGTACTTGAAACCAGTGTGGCCCATGAGGCCCCGCCCATGCTCGCGTGCCACATTGGTCACAAACTCACATTGTGACCGTCAGCCTGAGCACAGTCCTCAAGTAAGGCCTCTCAGTGGCTGGATGAAGAGACAGCATATTTGGCCTGCCATGCCCCTAGGCCCCAATTTTTAACCAAAGTTTGGGTTGTCCCTTCACTCTTCCCCAGGGCTCTGCTTTGGAATTCCTCTTTTGTTCGGACACCTGAGGTAAAAAAACTGAAAGAGAGCTCCCATCCCACAGATTGACGAAAAACAATTGGAACCGGGCCAAATCCAATGAGAAGAAGATTCGTCCATGGCCCATGAGGCCTCCCCACATTGCACGGCCATAGTTGATACTAAATCCAGAGACAAAACCCTGAGCAAGTGCCTCAGACTCGCTCTTTCTTCATATCCTGAAGAGTTCTTCTCATGGTTTGTAGATTGGGCCTGCCATAACTATGTCCCCAAACCTAAGCTGAATTTGTGTTTTCAGACTTCCGTCCTCAAAGTCCTGGGCCACAAACCCTCCAGGCTGGGGCCCCTGGAGCCACACATTAGGACTGTGCCTACCCAAGCCATGGGGATTCTGCCCATTCCATTGTTCAAAATCGTACAAATTAGGAGAACTCTCCAAAGTCCCCAAGGCCATCCCAATAGTGTAGGTCTCCGGGGACAAACAAGGCCAGTCTGTCACCAGTTCAGCATCTACCTCCACTCATTCCATAGATGGATATTCCCAGAGAAGAAGATTGAACCAGACAGGACCCTAGGACATAATCGGATCCATTGCTTTGGTGTACAGGCATGTCTCCTCAAAAGCCTGGATTCCAATACCAGCATAAGGGGTTTCCTGAGGCACCCATCAGAACAAATCTCTTCTCCACAAGGAAACTTGTGCATGGGAGCTATGTCAAAAGCTTAGGAGATTACTTCAGAGTCCCGGTGCCACCGCCCCATTCCAAGGCCCTCATGGACACAAACACACATTAGACCCCATCCTCAGGAAAGTCCATTTCAACTCAGCCACCCCGGTTGCTCCCGCAGAGCCATCCGATCTCAACTGTTTTTTTCCAAGGAGACAATTGGAATGCGAGGCGGGCTTCCCTGGCATCCATCCTCCAACGGTGCACTGGATTCATTCCATATGGGATGTCGTCGAGCTGCCCAACATGTCTCAATTGTCCCGCAGAAGGAATCCTTGAAGGGGGCTTCCCACAAGTCCCAACGTGGGAAAACCTCCATGGCCTTGAGTATCCACTCCGTTCATGAAGGAACAGTCATGCACAGAAACTCCAACCTGAGCCAACGTCTGATCCTCGCCGTGACGTAAGATGCATGGGATATTGGTTCAGATCTGCAGGGGGTACCTGCCTTGCCCTCGGCCTGAAGCCCAAGTCTAGCTTGTGTTCTCAGACTTCTGTCCTCACGCTCCTGCCCCAGAATACATCAAGTTTGGCAATTCCGGACCCACAATGCAGCACTCTGCCTGCCCTCTAGAAAAATTACTTGCCTAATGAGTTGCCCAGGTACCTCAAATGAGGATAAACCTACACGGCCCTCGACTGTACCCAAATTATATAGTCTAACCTGGGCTCTAATGCACTCTCTGACACAACCTGAGCCAGAACCTCCTGACCAACACGCAGGCAGCTGACCGCACAGTGAGCACGTCAGACCCGCTGTGGCCTTAGGTCGTCATCTCTTCACAACTGAGGTTTTCAGGCTTCAGAACCTAGACGTTATCTCCAAAAACTGCCCAGGGTTGAAAATGATGCAGAAAACAGAACTCCTTACCCATAGCAAGAGACCTTGTGATTGGTATGTTGACCAAAGTTCAGTGTAGTTGAAACCAGAGTGGCCCATGAGGCCCCGCCCATGCTCGCGGGCCACATTGGTCACAAACACACATTGTGACCCTCAGCCTGGGCCCAGTCCTCATTAAGGCCTCTCAGTGGCTGGATGAATAGACAGCATATTGGTCCTGCCATGCCCCTAGGCCCCAATTTTTAACCATAGTTTTGGTTGTCCCTTCACTCTTCCCCAAGGCTGTGCTTTGGAATTTCTCTTTGGTTGGGACACCTGAGGTAACAAACCTGAAAGGAGACCTCCTATTCCACAGATTGACGAAAAACAATTGGGACCGGGCCAAATCCACAGAGAGGAAAATTCATCCATGTCCCATGAGGTCTCCCCACAATCCACGGCCATCGTTGATACAAAATCCTGAAACAAAAGCCTGAGCAAGCGCCTCAGACTCACTCTTTCTTCATATCCTGAAGAGTTCTTCTCATGGTTTGTAGATTGGGCCTGCCATACCTACGTCCCCAAACCTAAGCTGATTTTGTGTTTTCAGACTTATGTCCTCAAAGACCTGGGCTACACACCTTCCAGACTGGGGTCCCTGGAGCCACACATTATGACTGTGCATACACAATCCATGGGAATTCTGCCCATTCCATTGTCCAAAATCGTACAAATTAGGAGAACCCTTCAAAGTCCCCGAGCCCATCCCAATAGTGTAGGTCTCCAGTGACAAACAAGGGCGGTCTGACACCAGGTGATCATGTACCTCCACTCATTCCATAGATGGATATCCCCAGAGAAGAAGATTGAACTAGACAGGACCCTAGGCCATAATCGGATCCATTGCTTTGGTTTACAGGCATGTCTCCTCAAAAGCCTGGATTCCAATACCAGCATAAGGGGTTCCTGAGGCACCCATCAGAACAAATCTTGTCTCCACAAGGAAACTTGTGCATGGGAGCTATGTCAAAAGCTTAGGAGAATACTTCAGGGTCCCGTTGCCACCGCCCCATTCCAAGGCCCTCATGGACACAAACACACTAGGCCCAATCCTCAGGAAAGTCCATTTCAACTCAGCCACCCCGGTGGCTACAGCAGAGCCATCCGAAACCCACTGTCTTGTTGCTAGGAGACAATTGGAATGCGAGGCGGGCTTCCATGTCATCCATCCTCCAACGGTGCTCTGGAGTCATTCCATTTGGGATGTCCTGGTGCTGCCCGAAAAAGTCTCAATTGTCCCGCAGGAGGAATCCTTGAAGGGGTATCCCACAACTCCCAACGTGGGAAACCTCCATGGCCTTGAGTTTCCGCTCCGTTCATGAAGGGGCAGTCATGCACAGAAACTCAAACCTGAGCCCACGTCTGATCCTCGCCGTGACTTCTGATGCATGAGATATTGGTTCAGATCTGCAGGGGGTACCTGCCGTGCCCTCGGCCTGAAGCCCAAGTCTAGCTTGTTTTCTCAGACTTCTTTCCTCACGCTCCTGGCCCAGAAGCCCTCAAGTTTGGCAATTCCGGACCCACAATGCAGCACTCAGCCTGCCCTGTAGAAAAATATCTTGCCTAATGAGCTGCCCAGGCACCTCAAATGAGGATAAACCTAAACGGCACTCGACTGTACCCGAATTATATAGTCTAACCAGGGTACTAATGCACTCTCTGACACAACCTGAGCCCGAACCTCCTGACCAACACGCAGGAACTGACCGCACAGTGAGCACATCAGACCCGCCATGTCCTTAGGTCATCATCTCTTCCCAACTGAGGTTATCAGGCTTCAGAACCTAGACCTTATCTCCAAACACTGCCCAGGGTTGAAAATGATTCAGAAATCAGAACTCCTTACCCAAAGCAAGAGACCTTGTTATTGGCGTGTTGTCCAATATTCACTGTAGTTGAAACCAGTGTGGCCCATGAGGCCCCGCCCATGCTCGCGGGCCACATTGGTCACAAACACACATTGTGACCCTCAGCCTGAGACCAGACATCAAGTAAGGCCTCTCAGTGGCTGGATGAAGAGACAGCATATTGGTCCTGTCATGCCCCTAGGCCCCAATTTTTAAACATAGTTTGCGTTGTCCTTTCACTCTTCCCCAGGGCTGTGCTTTGGAATTTCTCTTTGGTTGAGACACCTGAGGTAACAAACCTGAAAGGGAACCTCCCAGTCCACAGGTGGCGAAAAATAATTGGGAAAGGGCCAAATCCACAGAGAGGAAGATTCGTCCATGGCCCATAAGGCCTCCCCATATTCCACAGCCATCGTTGATACAAAATCCTGAAACAAAAGCCTGAGCAAGCGCATCAGACTCGCTCTTTCTTCATATCCTGAAGAGTTCTTCTCATGGTTTGTAGATTGGGCCTGCCATACCTACCTCCCGAAACCTAAGCTGAGTTTGTGTTTTCAGACTTCTGTCCTCAAAGTCCTGGGCTACACACCCTCCAGTCTGGGGCCCCTGGAGACACACATTAGGACTGTGCATACCCAATCCATGGGAATTCTGCCCTATCCATTGTCCAAAATCGTACAAATTAGGAGAAACCTCCAAAGTCCCCGAGGCCATCCCAATAGTGTAGGTCTCCGGGGAAAAACAAGTGCGGTCTGACACCAGCTGAGCATCTTCCTCCACTCATACCATAGACGGATGTCCCCAGAGAAGAAGATTGAACCAGACAGGACCCTAGGCCATAATCGGATCCATTGCTTTGGTGTAAAGGCATGTCTCCTCAAAAGCCTGGATTCCAATACCAGCATAGGGGTTGCCTGAGGCACCCATCAGAACAAATCTCGTCTCCACAAGGAAACTTGTGCATGGGAGCTATGTCAAAAGCTTAGAAGTATACTTCAGGGCCCCGGTGCCACCGCCCCATTCCAAGTCCCTCATGGACACAAACACACATTAGGCCCCATCCTCAGGAAAGTCCATTTCAACTCAGCCACCCCGGTTGCTCCCGCAGAGCCATCCGATCTCAGCTGTTTTTTTCCAAGGAGACAATTGGAATGTGAGGCGGGCTTCCCTGGCATCCATCCTCCAACGGTGCACTGGATTCATTCCATATGGGATGTCGTCGAGCTGCCCAACAGGTCTCAATTGTCCCGGAGAAGAAATCCTTGAAGGGGGCTTCCCACAAGTCCCAACGTGGGAAAACCTCCATGGCCTTGAGTATCCGCTCCGTTCATGAAGGGGCAGTCATGCACAGAAACTCAAACCTGAGCCCACGTCTGATCCTCGCCGTGACTTCTGATGCATGAGATATTGGTTCAGATCTGCAGGGGGTACCTGCCGTGCCCTCGGCCTGAAGCCCAAGTCTAGCTTGTGTTCTCAGACTTTTGTCCTCACGCTCCTGGCCCAGAAGCCCTCAAGTTTGGCAATTCCGGACCCACAATGCAGCACTCAGCCTGCCCTGTAGAAAAAATATCTTGCCTAATGAGCTGACCAGTGACCTCAAATGAGGATAAACCTATACGGCACTCGACTGTACCCAAATTATATAGTCTAACCTGGGTACTAATGCACTCTCTGACACAACCTGAGCCCGAACCTCCTGACCAACACGCAGGCAGCTGACCGCACAGTGAGCACATCAGACCCGCCATGGCCTTAGATCGTCATCTCTTCACAACTGAGGTTTTCAGGCTTCAGAACCTAGACGTTATCTCAAACACAGCCCAGGATTGAAAATGATGCAGAAATCAGAACTCCTTACTCAAAGCAAGAGACCTTGTGATTGGCATGTTGTCCAAAGTTCAGTGTACTTGAAACCAGTGTGGCCCATGAGACCGTGCCCAGGCTCGAAGGCCATATAGGTCACAAACACTCATTGTGACACTCAGCCTGAGACCAGTCCTCAAGTAAGGCCTCTCAGTTGCTGGATGAAGAGACAGCATATTGGTCCTGCCATGCCCCTAGGCCCCAATTTTTAACCATAGTCAGGGTTGTACCTTCACTCTTCCCCAGGGCTCTGCTTTGAACACTTCTTTGGTGGGAAACCGGAAGTAACAAACGTGAAAGGAGACCTCCCATCCCACAGCTTGACGAAAAACAATTGGGACCCGGCCAAATCCACAGAAAGGAAGATTCGTCCATGGCCCATAAGGCCTCCCCACATTCCACGGCCATCGTTGATACAAAATCAAGAGACAAAAGCCTAAGATAGCGCCTCAGACTCGCTCTTTCTTCCTATCTTGGAGAGTTCTTCTCATGATTTGTAGATTGGGCCTGCCCTATCTACGTCCCCAAACCTAAGCTGAGTTTGTGTTTTCAGACTTATGTTCTCAAAGTCCTGGGCTACACACCCTCCAGGCTGGGGCCACTGAAGCCACACATTAGGACTGTGCGTACACAATCCATGGGAATTCTGCCCATTCCATTATCCAAAATCGTACAAATTAGGAGAACCCTCCAAAGTCCCTGAGGCCATCCCAATAGTGTAGGTCTCCGGGGACAAACAAGGGTGGTCTGACACCAGGTGAGTATCTACCTCCACTCATTTCATAGATGGATATCCCCTGAGAAGAATATTAACCAGACAGGACCCTAGACCATAATCAGATCCATTGCTTTGGTTTACAGGCATGTCTCCTCAAAAGCCTGGATTCCAATACCAGCATAAGAGGTTCCTAAGGTACCCATCAGAACAAATATCATTTCCACAAGGAAACTAGTGCATGGGAGCTATGTCAAAAGCATAGGAGAATACTTCAGGGTCCCAGTGCCACCGCCCCATTCCAAGGCCCTCATGGACACAAACACACATTAGGCTCCATTCTCAGGAAGGTCCATTTCAACTCAGCCACCCCGGTTGCTCCCGCAGAGCCATCCGATCTCAACTATCTTGTTGCTAGGAGACAATTGGAATGCGAGGCGGGCTTCCCTGGCATCCATCCTCCAACGGTGCTCTGGAGTCATTCCAAATGGGTTGTCCTGGAGCTTCCCCAAAGGTCTCAATTGTCCCACAGAAGGAATCCTTGAAGGGGGCATCCCACAACTCCCAACGTGGGAAAACCTCCATGGCCTTGAGTTTCCGCTCCGTTCATGAAGGGCCAGTCATGCACAGAAACTACAACCTAAGCCAAAGTCTGATCCTCGCCATGACTTCAGATGCATGAGATATGGTTCAGATCTGCAGGGGGAACCTGCCGTGCCCTCGGCCTGAAGCCCAAGTCTAGCTTGTGTTCTGAGACTTCTGCCCTCACGCTCCTGGCCCAGAAGCCCTCAAGTTTGGCAATTCCGGACCACAATGCAGCACTCTGCCTGCCCTCTAGAAAAAATATCTTGCCGAATGAGCTGCCCAGGCACCTCAAATGAGGATAAATCTACACGACACTCGACTGTACCCAAATTATATAGTCTAACGTGGGTACTAATGCACTCTCTGACACAAACTGAGCCCAAACCTCCTGACCAACATTCAGGCAGCTGACCGCACAGTGAGCACATCAGACCCGCCATGGCCTTAGGTCCTCATCTCTTCCCAACTGCACATTTTCAGGCTTCAGAACCTAGACGTTATCTCCAAACACTGCCCAGGGTTGAAAATGATGCAGAAATCAGAACTCCTTACCCAAAGCAAGAGACCTTGTGATTGGCATGTTGTCCAAAGTTCAGTGTAGTGGTAACCAGTGTGGCCCATGAGGCCCCGCCCATGCTCGCGTGCCACATTGGTCACAAACACAAATTGTGACCCTTAGCCCGAGACCAGTCCTCAGTAAGGCCTATCAGTGGCTTGATGAAGGGACAAAATATTGGTCATGCCATGCCCCTAGGCCCCAATTTTTAACCATAGTTTGGGTTGTCCCTTCACTCTTCCCCAGGGCTGTGCTTTGGAATTTCTCTTTGGTTGGGATACCTGAGGTAACAAACCTGAAAGGGGACCTCCCAGTCCACAGTTGGAGGAAAAACAATTGGGAAAGGGCCAAATCCACAGAGAGGAAGATTCGTCCATGGCCCATGAGGCCTCCCCACATTCCACGGCCATCGTTGATACAAAAAAGAGACAAAAGCCTGAGCAAGCGCCTCAGACTCGTTCTTTATTCATATCCTGAAGAGTTCTTCTCATGGTTTAGATTGGGCCTGCCATACCTACGCCCCGAATCCTAAGCTGAGTTTTTTTTTTTTTTCAGAATTTTGTACTCAATGTCCTAGGCTACACACCCTCCAGGCTGGGGCCCCTGGAGCCACACATTAGTACTGTGCCTACCCAATCCATGGGAATTCTGCCCATTCCATTATCCAAAGTCGTACATATTAGGAGAACCCTCCAAAGTCCCCGAGGCCATCCCAATAGTGTAGGATCCGGGACAAACAAGTGCGGGCTGACACCAGTTGAGCATCTACCTCCACTCATAACATAGACGGATGTCCCCAGAAAAGAAGATTGAACCAAACAGGACCCTAGGCCATAATCAGATCCATGGCTTTGGTGTACAGGCATGTCTCCTCAAAAGCCTGGATTCCAATACCAGAAGAGGGGGCTTCCAGTGGCACCCATCAGAAAAAATCTGGTCTCCACAAGGAAACTTGTGCATGGGAGCTATGTCAAAAGCTTAGGAGAATACTCAGGGTCCCGGTGCCACCGCCCCATTCCAAGGCCCTCATGGACACAAACACACATTAGGCCCCATCCTCAGGAATGTCCATTTCAACTCAGCCACCCCGGTTGCTCCCGCAGAGCCATCAGATCTCAACTGTTTTGTGTGCTAGGAGACAATTGGAATGCGAGGCGGGCTTCCCTGGCATCCATCCTCCAATGGTGCTCTGGAGTCATTTTATATCGGATGTCCTGGAGCTGCCCAACAGGTCTCAATTGTCCCGCAGAAGGAATCCTTAAAGGGGGCATCCCACAACTCCCAACGTGGGAAAACCTCCATGGCCTTGAGTTTCCGCTCCGTTCATGAAGGGACAGTCATGCACAGAAACTCCAACCTAAGCCAACGTCTGATCCTCGCCGTGACGTAAGATGCATGAGATATTGGTTCAGATCTGCAGGGGGTACCTGCCTTGCGCTCGGCCTGAAGCCCAAGTCTAGCTTGTGTTCTCAGACTTCTGTCCTCACGCTCCTGCCCCAGAATACATCAAGTTTGGCAATTCCGGACCCACAATGCAGCACTCTGCCTGCCCTCTAGAAAAATTACTTGCCTAATGAGTTGCCCAGGTACCTCAAATGAGGATAAACCTACACGGCCCTCGACTGTACCCAAATTATATAGTCTAACCTGGGCTCTAATGCACTCTCTGACACAACCTGAGCCAGAACCTCCTGACCAACACGCAGGCAGCTGACCGCACAGTGAGCACGTCAGACCCGCCGTGGCCTTAGGTTGTCATCTCTTCCCCACTGCGGTTTTCAGGCTTCAGAACCTAGACGTTGTCTCCAAAAACTGCCCAGGGTTGAAAATGATGCAGAAAACAGAACTCCTTACCCATAGCAAGAGACCTTGTGATTGGTATGTTGACCAAAGTTCAGTGTAGTTGAAACCAGAGTGGCCCATGAGGCCCCGCCCATGCTCGCGGGCCACATTGGTCACAAACACACATTGTGACCCTCAGCCTGGGCCCAGTCCTCATTAAGGCCTCTCAGTGGCTGGATGAATAGACAGCATATTGGTCCTGCCATGCCCCTAGGCCCCAATTTTTAACCATAGTTTTGGTTGTCCCTTCACTCTTCCCCAAGGCTGTGCTTTGGAATTTCTCTTTGGTTGGGACACCTGAGGTAACAAACCTGAAAGGAGACCTCCTATTCCACAGATTGACGAAAAACAATTGGGACCGGGCCAAATCCACAGAGAGGAAAATTCATCCATGGCCCATGAGGTCTCCCCACAATCCACGGCCATCGTTGATACAAAATCCAGAGACAAAAGCCTGAGCAATCGCCTCAGAGTCACTCTTTCTTCATATCCTGAAGAGTTCTTCTCATGGTTTGTAGATTGGGCCTGCCATACCTACGTCCCCAAACCTAAGCTGATTTTGTGTTTTCAGACTTATGTCCTCAAAGACCTGGGCTACACACCTTCCAGGCTGGGGTCCCTGGAGCCACACATTACGACTGTGCATACACAATCCATGGGAATTCTGCCCATTCCATTGTCCAAAATCGTACAAATTAGGAGAACCCTCCAAAGTCCCCGAGCCCATCCCAATAGTGTAGGTCTCCAGTGACAAACAAGGGCGGTCTGACACCAGGTGATCATGTACCTCCACTCATTCCATAGATGGATATCCCCAGAGAAGAATATTGAACTAGACAGGACCCTAGGCCATAATCGGATCCATTGCTTTGGTTTACAGGCATGTCTCCTCAAAAGCCTGGATTCCAATACCAGCATAAGGGGTTCCTGAGGCACCCATCAGAACAAATCTTGTCTCCACAAGGAAACTTGTGCATGGGAGCTATGTCAAAAGCTTAGGAGAATACTTCAGGGTCCCGTTGCCACCGCCCCATTCCAAGGCCCTCATGGACACAAACACACTAGGCCCAATCCTCAGGAAAGTCCATTTCAACTCAGCCACCCCGGTGGCTACAGCAGAGCCATCCGAAACCCACTGTCTTGTTGCTAGGAGACAATTGGAATGCGAGGCGGGCTTCCATGTCATCCATCCTCCAACGGTGCTCTGGAGTCATTCCATTTGGGATGTCCTGGTGCTGCCCGAAAAAGTCTCAATTGTCCCGCAGGAGGAATCCGTGAAGGGGTATCCCACAACTCCCAACGTGGGAAACCTCCATGGCCTTGAGTTTCCGCTCCGTTCATGAAGGGGCAGTCATGCACAGAAACTCAAACCTGAGCCCACGTCTGATCCTCGCCGTGACTTCTGATGCATGAGATATTGGTTCAGATCTGCAGGGGGTACCTGCCGTGCCCTCGGCCTGAAGCCCAAGTCTAGCTTGTTTTCTCAGACTTCTTTCCTCAAGCTCCTGGCCCAGAAGCCCTCAAGTTTGGCAATTCCGGACCCACAATGCAGCACTCAGCCTGCCCTGTAGAAAAATATCTTGCCTAATGAGCTGCCCAGGCACCTCAAATGAGGATAAACCTAAACGGCACTCGACTGTACCCGAATTATATAGTCTAACCAGGGTACTAATGCACTCTCTGACACAACCTGAGCCCGAACCTCCTGACCAACACGCAGGAACTGACCGCACAGTGAGCACATCAGACCTGCCATGTCCTTAGGTCATCATCTCTTCCCAACTGAGGTTATCAGGCTTCAGAACCTAGACCTTATCTCCAAACACTGCCCAGGGTTGAAAATGATTCAGAAATCAGAACTCCTTACCCAAAGCAAGAGACCTTGTTATTGGCGTGTTGTCCAATATTCACTGTAGTTGAAACCAGTGTGGCCCATGAGGCCCCGCCCATGCTCGCGGGCCACATTGGTCACAAACACACATTGTGACCCTCAGCCTGAGACCAGACATCAAGTAAGGCCTCTCAGTGGCTGGATGAAGAGACAGCATATTGGTCCTGTCATGCCCCTAGGCCCCAATTTTTAAACATAGTTTGCGTTGTCCTTTCACTCTTCCCCAGGGCTGTTCTTTGGAATTTCTCTTTGGTTGAGACACCTGAGGTAACAAACCTGAAAGGGAACCTCCCAGTCCACAGGTGGCGAAAAATAATTGGGAAAGGGCCAAATCCACAGAGAGGAAGATTCGTCCATGGCCCATAAGGCCTCCCCACATTCCACAGCCATCGTTGATACAAAATCCTGAAACAAAAGCCTGAGCAAGCGCATCAGACTCGCTCTTTCTTCATATCCTGAAGAGTTCTTCTCATGGTTTGTAGATTGGGCCTGCCATACCTACCTCCCGAAACCTAAGCTGAGTTTGTGTTTTCAGACTTCTGTCCTCAAAGTCCTGGGCTACACACCCTCCAGTCTGGGGCCCCTGGAGACACACATTAGGACTGTGCATACCCAATCCATGGGATTCTGCCCATTCCATTGTCCAAAATCGTACAAATTAGGAGAACCCTCCAAAGTCCCCGAGGCCATCCCAATAGTGTAGGTCTCCGGGGAAAAACAAGTGCGGTCTGACACCAGCTGAGCATCTTCCTCCACTCATACCATAGACGGATGTCCCCAGAGAAGAAGATTGAACCAGACAGGACCCTAGGCCATAATCGGATCCATTGCTTTGGTGTACAGGCATGACTCCTCAAAAGCCTGGATTCCAATACCAGCATAAGGGGTTTCCTGAGGCACCCATCAGAACAAATCTCGTCTCCACAAGGAAACTTGTGCATGGGAGCTATGTCAAAAGCTTAGGAGAATACTTCAGGGTCCCGGTGCCACCGCCCCATTCCAAGTCCCTCATGGACACAAACACACATTAGGCCCCATCCTCAGGAAAGTCCATTTCAACTCAGCCACCCCGGTTGCTCCCGCAGAGTCATCCGATCTCAACTGTTTTTTTCCAAGGAGACAATTGGAATGTGAGGCGGGCTTCCCTGGCATCCATCCTCCAACGGTGCACTGGATTCATTCCATATGGGATGTCGTCGAGCTGCCCAACAGGTCTCAATTGTCCCGCAGAAGGAATCCTTGAAGGGGGCTTCCCACAAGTCCCAACGTGGGAAAACCTCCATGGCCTTGAGTATCCGCTCCGTTCATGAAGGGGCAGTCATGCACAGAAACCCAAACCTGAGCCCACGTCTGATCCTCGCCGTGACTTCTGATGCATGAGATATTGGTTCAGATCTGCAGGGGGTACCTGCCGTGCCCTCGGCCTGAAGCCCAAGTCTAGCTTGTGTTCTCAGACTTTTGTCCTCACGCTCCTGGCCCAGAAGCCCTCAAGTTGGCAATTCCGGACCCACAATGCAGCACTCAGCCTGCCCTGTAGAAAAAATATCTTGCCTAATGAGCTGCCCAGGAACCTCAAATGAGGATAAACCTATACGGCACTCGACTGTACCCAAATTATATGGTCTAACCTGGGTACTAATGCACTCTCTGACACAACCTGAGCCCGAACCTCCTGACCAACACGCAGGCAGCTGACCGCACAGTGAGCACATAGACCCGCCATGGCCTTAGATCGTCATCTCTTCACAACTGAGGTTTTCAGGCTTCAGAACCTAGACGTTATCTCAAACACTGCCCAGGATTGAAAATGATGCAGAAATCAGAACTCCTTACTCAAAGCAAGAGACCTTGTGATTGGCATGTTGTCCAAAGTTCAGTGTACTTGAAACCAGTGTGGCCCATGAGACCGTGCCCAGGCTCGAAGGCCATATAGGTCACAAACACTCATTGTGACACTCAGCCTGAGACCAGTCCTCAAGTAAGGCCTCTCAGTTGCTGGATGAAGAGACAGCATATTGGTCCTGCCATGCCCCTAGGCCCCAATTTTTAACCATAGTCAGGGTTGTACCTTCACTCTTCCCCAGGGCTCTGCTTTGAACACTTCTTTGGTGGGAAACCGGAAGTAACAAACGTGAAAGGAGACCTCCCATCCCACAGCTTGACGAAAAACAATTGGGACCCGGCCAAATCCACAGAAAGGAAGATTCGTCCATGGCCCATAAGGCCTCCCCACATTCCACGGCCATCGTTGATACAAAATCTAGAGACAAAAGACTAAGATAGCACCTCAGACTCGCTCTTTCTTCCTATCTTGAAGAGTTCTTCTCATGATTTGTAGATTGGGCCTGCCCTATCTACGTCCCCAAACCTAAGCTGAGTTTGTGTTTTCAGACTTATGTTCTCAAAGTCCTGAGCTACACACCCTCCAGGCTGGGGCCACTGGAGCCACACATTAGGACTGTGCATACACAATCCATGGGAATTCTGCCCATTCCATTATCCAAAATCGTACAAATTAGGAGAACCCTCCAAAGTCCCTGAGGCCATCCCAATAGTGTAGGTCTCCGGGGACAAACAAGGGTGGTCTGACACCAGGTGAGTATCTACCTCCACTCATTTCATAGATGGATATCCCCTGAGAAGAATATTGAACCAGACAGGACCCTAGACCATAATCGGATCCATTGCTTTGGTTTACAGGCATGTCTCCTCAAAAGCCTGGATTCCAATACCAGCATAAGAGGTTCCTAAGGTACCCATCAGAACAAATCTCATTTCCACAAGGAAACTAGTGCATGGGAGCTATGTCAAAAGCTTAGGAGAATACTTCAGGGTCCCAGTGCAACCTCCCCATTCCAAGGCCCTCATGGACACAAACACACATTAGGCTCCATTCTCAGGAAGGTCCATTTCAACTCAGCCACCCCGGTTGCTCCCGCAGAGCCATCCGATCTCAACTATCTTGTTGCTAGGAGACAATTGGAATGCGAGGCGGGCTTCCCTGGCATCCATCCTCCAACGGTGCTCTGGAGTCATTCCAAATGGGTTGTCCTGGAGCTTCCCCAAAGGTCTCAATTGTCCCGCAGAAGGAATCCTTGAAGGGGGCATCCCACAACTCCCAACGTGGGAAAAACTCCATGGCCTTGAGTTTCCGCTCCGTTCATGAAGGGCCAGTCATGCACAGAAACTACAACCTAAGCCAAAGTCTGATCCTCGCCATGACTTCAGATGCATGAGATATGGTTCAGATCTGCAGGGGGTACCTGCCGTGCCCTCGGCCTGAAGCCCAAGTCTAGCTTGTGTTCTGAGAATTCTGCCCTCACGCTCCTGGCCCAGAAGCCCTCAAGTTTGGCAATTCCGGACCACAATGCAGCACTCTGCCTGCCCTCTAGAAAAAATATCTTGCCGAATGAGCTGCCCAGGCGCCCCAAATGAGGATAAATCTACACGACACTCGACTGTACCCAAATTATATAGTCTAACGTGGGTACTAATGCACTCTCTGACACAAACTGAGCCCAAACCTCCTGACCAACATGCAGGCAGCTGAACGCACAGTGAGCACATCAGACCCGCCATGGCCTTAGGTCGTCATCTCTTCCCAACTGCACATTTTCAGGCTTCAGAACCTAGACGTTATCTCCAACCACTGCCCAGGGTTGAAAATGATGCAGAAATCAGAACTCCTTACCCAAAGCAAGAGACCTTGTGATTGGCATGTTGTCCAAAGTTCAGTGTAGTGGTAACCAGTGTGGCCCATGAGGCCCCGCCCATGCTCGCGGGCCACATTGGTCACAAACACACATTGTGACCCTCAGCCTGAGACCAGTCCTCAGTAAGGCCTATCAGTGGCTTGATGAAGGGACAAAATATTGGTCATGCCATGCCCCTACGCCCCAATTTTTAACCATAGTTTGGGTTGTCCCTTCACTCTTCCCCAGGACTGTGCTTTGGAATTTCTCTTTGGTTGGGATACCTGAGGTAACAAACCTGAAAGGGGACCTCCCAGTCCACAGTGGAGGAAAAACAATTGGGAAAGGTCCAAATCCACAGAGAGGAAGATTCGTCCATGGCCCATGAGGCCTCCCCACATTCCACGGCCATCGTTGATATAAAACAGAGACAATAGCCTGAGCAAGCGCCTCAGACTCGTTCTTTATTCATATCCTGAAGAGTTCTTCTCATGGTTTAGATTGGGCCTGCCATACCTACGCCCCAAATCCTAAGATGTGTTTTTTTTTTTTTTCAGAATTTTGTACTCAATGTCCTAGGCTACACACCCTCTAGGCTGGGGCCCCTGGAGCCACACATTAGTACTGTGCCTACCCAATCCATGGGAATTCTGCCCATTCCATTATCCAAAGTCGTACATATTAGGAGAACCCTCCAAAGTCCCCGAGGCCATCCCAATAGTGTAGGACTCCGGGACAAACAAGTGCGGTCTGACACCAGTTGAGCATCTACCTCCACTCATAACATAGACGGATGTCCCCAGAAAAGAAGATTGAACCAAACAGGACCCTAGGCCATAATCAGATCCATGGCTTTGGTGTACAGGCATGTCTCCTCAAAAGCCTGGATTCCAATACCAGAAGAGGGGGCTTCCAGTGGCACCCATCAGAAAAAATCTGGTCTCCACAAGGAAACTTGTGCATGGGAGCTATGTCAAAAGCTTAGGAGAATATTCAGGGTCCCGGTGCCACCGCCCCATTCCAAGGCCCTCATGGACACAAACACACATTAGGCCCCATCCTCAGGAATGTCCATTTCAACTCAGCCACCCCGGTTGCTCCCGCAGAGCCATCCGATCTCAACTGTTTTGTGTGCTAGGAGACAATTGGAATGCGAGGCGGGCTTCCCTGGCATCCATCCTCCAATGGTGCTCTGGAGTCATTTTATATGGGATGTCCTGGAGCTGCCCAACAGGTCTCAATTGTCCCGCAGAAGGAATCCTTGAAGGGGGCATCCCACAACTCCCAACGTGGGAAAACCTCCATGGCCTTGAGTTTCCGCTCCGTTCATGAAGGGACAGTCATGCACAGAAACTCCAACCTGAGCCAACGTCTGATCCTCGCCGTGACGTAAGATGCATGAGATATTGGTTCAGATCTGCAGGGGGTACCTGCCTTGCGCTCGGCCTGAAGCCCAAGTCTAGCTTGTGTTCTCAGACTTCTGTCCTCACGCTCCTGCCCCAGAATACATCAAGTTTGGCAATTCCGGACCCACAATGCAGCACTCTGCCTGCCCTCTAGAAAAATTACTTGCCTAATGAGTTGCCCAGGTACCTCAAATGAGGATAAACCTACACGGCCCTCGACTGTACCCAAATTATATAGTCTAACCTGGGCTCTAATGCACTCTCTGACACAACCTGAGCCAGAACCTCCTGACCAACACGCAGGCAGCTGACCGCACAGTGAGCACGTCAGACCCGCCGTGGCCTTAGGTCGTCATCTCTTCCCCACTGCGGTTTTCAGGCTTCAGAACCTAGACGTTGTCTCCAAAAACTGCCCAGGGTTGAAAATGATGCAGAAAACAGAACTCCTTACCCATAGCAAGAGACCTTGTGATTGGTATGTTGACCAAAGTTCAGTGTAGTTGAAACCAGAGTGGCCCATGAGGCCCCGCCCATGCTCGCGGGCCACATTGGTCACAAACACACATTGTGACCCTCAGCCTGGGCCCAGTCCTCATTAAGGCCTCTCAGTGGCTGGATGAATAGACAGCATATTGGTCCTGCCATGCCCCTAGGCC
The DNA here is from genome assembly GCF_964662115.1 of Mustela nivalis. NCBI lineage: Eukaryota > Metazoa > Chordata > Mammalia > Carnivora > Mustelidae > Mustela > Mustela nivalis. The sequence goes on along the minus strand of NW_028134334.1, from coordinate 41,959 downwards.
CCAATTTTTAACCATAGTTTTGGTTGTCCCTTCACTCTTCCCCAAGGCTGTGCTTTGGAATTTCTCTTTGGTTGGGACACCTGAGGTAACAAACCTGAAAGGAGACCTCCTATTCCACAGATTGACGAAAAACAATTGGGACCGGGCCAAATCCACAGAGAGGAAAATTCATCCATGGCCCATGAGGTCTCCCCACAATCCACGGCCATTGTTGATACAAAATCCAGAGACAAAAGCCTGAGCAATCGCCTCAGACTCACTCTTTCTTCATATCCTGAAGAGTTCTTCTCATGGTTTGTAGATTGGGCCTGCCATACCTACGTCCCCAAACCTAAGCTGATTTTGTGTTTTCAGACTTATGTCCTCAAAGTCCTGGGCTACACACCTTCCAGGCTGGGGTCCCTGGAGCCACACATTAGGACTGTGCATACCCAATCCATGGGAATTCTGCCCATTCCATTGTCCAAAATCGTACAAATAAGGAGAACCCTCCAAAGTCCCCGAGGCCATCCCAATAGTGTAGGTCTCCGGGGAAAAACAAGTGCGGACTGACACCAGCTGAGCATCTTCCTCCACTCATACCATAGACGGATGTCCCCAGATAAGAAGATTGAACCAGACAGGACCCTAGGCCATAATCGGATCCATTGCTTTGGTGTACAGGCATGTCTCCTCAAAAGCCTGGATTCCAATACCAGCATAAGGGGTTTCCTGAGGCACCCATCAGAACAAATCTCGTCTCCACAAGGAAACTTGTGCATGGGAGCTATGTCAAAAGCTTAGGTGAATACTTCAGGGTCCCGGTGCCACTGCCCCATTCCAAGGCCCTCATGGACACAAACACACATTAGGCTCCATCCTCAGGAATGTCCATTTCAACTCAGCCACCCCGGTTGCTCCCGCAGAGCCATCCGATCTCAACTGTTTTTTTCCAAGGAGACAATTGAAATGCGAGGCGGGCTTCCCTGGCATCCATCCTCCAACGGTGCTCTGGAGTCATTCCATATGGGATGTCCAGGAGCTGCCTAACAGGTCTTAATTTTCCCGCCGAAGGAATCCTTGAAGGGGGCGTCCCATAACTCACAATGTGGGAAAACCTCCATGGCCTTGGAATTCCACTCCGTTCATGAAGGGGCAGTCATGCACAGAAACTCCAACCTGAGCCAACATCTGATCTTCGCCGTGACTTCAGATACTTGAGATATTGGTTCAGATATGCAGGGGGTAATTGCCGTGCCCTCGGCCTGAAGCCCAAGTCTAGTTTGTGTTCTCAGAATTCTGTCCTCACACTCCTGGCCCAGAAGCCCTCAAGTTTGGCAATTCCGTACCCACAATGCAGCACTCTGCCTGCCCTCTAGAAAAAATATCTTCCCTAATGAACTGCCCAGGAACTCAAATGAGGATAAATCTACACAGCACTCGACTGTACCCAAATTATATAGTCTAACCTGGGCAGTAATGCACTGCCTGACACAACCTGAGCCAGAAACTCCTGACCAACACCCAGGCACCTGACCGCACACTGAGCGCATCAGACCCACCATGGCCTTAGGATGTCATCTCTTCCCAACTGCGGTTTTTCAGGCTTCAGAACCTAGACCTTATCTCCAACCACTGCCCAGGGTTGAAAATGATGCAGAAATCAGAACACCTTCTCCTGGCAGTGACCTTGTGAATGGCATGTTGTCAAAAGTACAGTGTAGTTGAAACCAGTGTTGCCCATGAGGTCCCGCCCATTCTCGTGCTTCACATTGGTCACAAAAACACATTGTGACCCTTAGCCTGATCCCAGTCCTCAAGTAAGGCCTCTCCGTGGCTGGATGAAGAGACAGCATATTGGGCCTGCGTTGACCCAGGCCCTAATTTTTAACCATAGTTTGGGTTGTCCCTTCACTCTTCCACAGGGCTCTGCTTTGGAATTCCTCTTTTGTTCGGACACCTGAGGTAATAAACCTGAAAGGAGACCTCCCATCCCACAGATTGACGAAAAACAATTGGGACCGGGCCAAATCCACAGAGAGGAAGATTCGTCCATGGCCCATGAGGCCTCCCCACATTCCACGGCCATCGTTGATACAAAATCCAGAGAAAAACGCCTGAGCAAGTGCCTCAGAATCGCTCTTCCTTCATATCATGAAGAGTTCTTCTCATGGTTTGTAGATTGGGCCTTTCATACCTACATCCCCAAACTAAGCTGAGTTTGTGTTTTCACTTCTGTCCTCAAAGTCCTGGGCCACACACCCTGCAGGGTGGGGCCCCTGGAGCCACACATTAGGACTGTGCCTACCCAATCCATGGGAATTCTGCCCATTCCATTGTCCAAAATCGTACAAATTAGGAGAACTCTCCAAAGTCCCCAAGGCCATCCCAATAGTGTAGGTCTCCGGGGACAAACAAGGGCGGTCTGACACCAGGTGAGCATCTACCTCCACTCATTCCATAGATGGATATCCCCAGAAGAGAAGATTGAACAAGACTGGACCCTAGGCAATAATCAGATCCATTGCTTTGGTTTACAGGCATGTCTCCTCAAAAGCCTAGATTCCAATACCAGCATAAGTGGTTTCCTGTGGCACCCATCAGAATAAATCTCGTCTGCACAAGGAAACTTGTGCTTGGGAGCTATGTCAAAAGCTTAGGAGAATACTACAGGGTCTCGGTGCCACCGCCCCATTCCAAGGCTCTCATGGACACAAACACAAGTTAGACCCCATTCTCAGGAAAGTCCATTTCAAATCAGCCACCCCGGTTGCTCCCGCAGAGCCATCTGATCTCAACTGTATTGTTGCTAGGAGACAATTGGAATGCGAGCCCGGCTTCCCTGGTATCCATTCTCGAATGGTGCTCTGGAGTCATTCCATATGGGATGACCTGGAGCTGCCCAACAGGTCTCCAATGTCCCGCAGAAGGAATCCTTGAAGGGGCCGTCCGAAAACTCCCAAAGTGGGAAAACCTCCATGGCCTTGAGATTCCACTCCGTTCATGAAGGGGCAGTCATGCACAGAATCTCCACCCTGAGCCAACGTCGGATCGTCGCCGTGACTTCAGAGACTTGCGATATTGGTTCAGATATGCAGGGGGTACCTGCCGTGCCCTCGGCCTGAAGCCCATGTCTAGCTTGTGTTCTCAGACTTCTGTCCTCACACTCCTGGCCCAGAAGCCCTCAAGTTTGGCAATTCCGGACCCACAATGCAGCACTCTGCCTGCCCTCTAGAAAAAATATCTTTCCTAATGAGCTGCCCAGACACCTCAAATGAGGATAAATCTACACGGCACTTGACTGTACCCAAATTATATAGTCGAACCTGGGAACTAATGCACTGTCTGACACAACCTGAGCCAGAACCTCCTGACCAAGACCCAGGCAGCTGACCGCACACTGAGTGCATCAAAACCGCCATGGACTTAGGTCGTCATCTCTTCCCAACTGCGGTTTTTCAGGCTTTAGATCCTAGACCTTATCTCCAACCACTGCCCAGGGTTGAAAATGATGGAGAAATCAGAACATCTTCCACATGGCAAGAGACCTTATGATTGGCATGTTGTCCAAAGTCCAGTGTAGTTGAAACCAGTGTTGCCCATGAGGCCCAGCCCATTCTCGCGCGTCACATTGATCACAAACACACATTGTGACCCTCAGCATGAGCCCAGTCCTCAAGTAAGGCCTCTCTGTGGCTGGATGAAGAGACAGCATATTGGGCCTGCGTTGACCCAGGCCCTAATTTTTAACCATAGTTTGGGTTGTCCCTTCACTCTTCCCCAGGGCTCTGCTTTGGAATTCCTCTTTTGTTCGACACCTGAGGTAATAAACCTGAAAGGAGACCTCCCATTCCACAGATTGACGAAAAACAATTGGGACCGGGCCAAATCCACAGAGAGGAAGATTAGTCCATGGCCCATGAGGCCTCCCCACATTCCATGGCCATCGTTGACACAAAATCCAGAGAAAAACGCCTGAGCAAGTGCATCAGAATCGTTCTTTCTTCATAAACTGAAGAGTTCTTCTCATGGTTTGTAGATTGGGCCTGCCATACCTACGTCCCCAATCCTTAGCTGAGGTTGTTTTTTCAGACTACTGTCCTCAAAGTCCTGGGCCACACACCCTGGAGCCACACATTAGGACTGTGCCTACCCAATCCATGGGAATTCTGCCCATTCCATTGTCCAAAATCGTACAAATTAGGAGAACCCTCCAAAGTCCCCGAGGCCATCCCAATAGTGTAGGTCTCCGGGGACAAACAAGGGCGGTCTGACACCAGGTGAGCATCTACCTCTACTCATTCCATAGATGGATATCCCCAGAAGAGAAGATTGAACAAGACCAGACCCTAGGCCATAATCGGATCCATTGCTTTGGTTTACAGGCATGTCTCCTCAAAAGCCTGGATTCTAATACCAGCATGAGGGGTTTCCTGAGGCACCCATCAGAATAAATCTCGTCTCCACAAGGAAACTTGTGCATGGGAGCTATGTCAAAAGCTTAGGTGAATACTTCAGGGTCTCGGTGCCACCGCCCCATTCAAAGGCCCTCATGGACACAAACACACATTAGGCCCCATCCTCAGGAAAGTCCATTTCAACTCAGCCAGCCCGGTTGCTCCCGCAGAGACATCCGATCTCAACTGTCTTGTTGCTAGGAGACAATTGGAATGCGAGGCGGGCTTCCCTGGCTTCCATCCTCCAACGGTGCTCTGGAGTCATTCCATATGGGATGTCCAGGAGCTGCCTAACAGGTCTTAATTTTCCCGCCGAAGGAATCCTTGAAGGGGGCGTCCCATAACTCACAATGTGGGAAAACCTCCATGGCCTTGGAATTCCACTCCGTTCATGAAGGGGCAGTCATTCACAGAAACTCCAACCTGAGCCAACATCTGATCTTCGCCGTGACTTCAGATACTTGAGATATTGGTTCAGATATGCAGAAGGTAATTGCCGTGCCCTCGGCCTGAAGCCCAAGTCTAGTTTGTGTTCTCAGAATTCTGTCCTCACACCTCTGACCCAGAAGCCCTCAAGTTTGGCAAATCCTGACCCACAATGCAGCACTCTGCCTGCCCTCTAGAAAAAATATCTTCCCTAATGAACTGCCCAGGACCTCAAATGAGGATAAATCTACACGGCACTCGACTGTACCCAAATTATATAGTCTAACCTGGGCACTAATGCACTGTCTGACACAACCTGAGCCAGAACCTCCTGACCAAGACCCAGGCAGCTGACCGCACACTGAGTGCATCAAAACCGCCATGGACTTAGGTCGTCATCTCTTCCCAACTGCTGTTTTTCAGGCTTTAGATCCTAGACCTTATCTCCAACCACTGCCCAGGGTTGAAAATGATGCAGAAATCAGATCATCTTCCACATGGCAAGAGACCTTATGATTGGCATGTTGTCCAAAGTCCAGTGTAGTTGAAACCAGTGTTGCCCATGAGGCCCAGCCCATTCTCGCGCGTCACATTGATCACAAACACACATTGTGACCCTCAGCCTGAGCCCAGTCCTCAAGTAAGGCCTCTCCGTGGCTGGATGAAGAGACAGCATATTGGGCCTGCGTTGACCCAGGCCCTAATTTTTAACCATAGTTTGGGTTGTCCCTTCACTCTTCCCCAGGGCTCTGCTTTGGAATTCCTCTTTTGTTCGGACACCTGAGGTAATAAACCTGAAAGGAGACCTCCCATCCCACAGATTGACGGAAAACAATTGGGACCGGGCCAAATCCACAGAGAGGAAGATTCGTCCATGGCCCTTGAGGCCTCCCCACATTCCACGGCCATCGTTGATACAAAACCAGAGAAAAACGCCTGAGCAAGTGCCTCAGAATCGCTCTTTCTTCATATCCTGAAGAGTTCTTCTCATGGTTTGTAGATTGGGCCTGCCATACCTACGTCCCCAAACTAAGCTGAGTTTGTGTTTTCAGACTTCTGTCCTCAAAGTCCTGGGCCACACACCCGGCAGGCTGGGGCCCCTGGAGCCACACATTAGGACTGTGCCTACCCAATCCATGGGAATTCTGCCCATTCCATTGTCCAAAATCGTACAAATTAGGAGAAATCTCCAATGTCCCCGAGGCCATCCCAATAGTGTAGGTCTCCGGGGACAAACAAGGGCGGTCTGACACCAGATGAGCATCTACCTCCACTCATTTCATAGATGGATATCCCCAGAGGAGAAGATTGAACCAGACTGGACCCTAGGCCATAATCAGATCCATTGCTTTGGTTTACAGGCATGTCTCCTCAAAAGCCTGGATTCCAATACCAGCATAAGTGGTTTCCTGTGGCACTCATCAGAATAAATCTCGTCTGCACAAGGAAACTTGTGCTTGAGAGCTCTGTCAAAAGCTTAGGAGAATACTACAGGGTCTCGGTGCCACCGCCCCATTCCAAGGCCCTCATGGACACAAACACAAGATAGACCCCATCCTCAGGAAAGTCCATTTAAACTCAGCCACCCCGGTTGCTCCCGCAGAGCCAACTGATCTAAACTGTATTGTTGCTAGGAGACAATTGGAATGCGATCCCGGCTTCCCTGGAATCCATCTTCGAATGGTGCTCTGGAGTCATTCCATATGGGATGTCCTAGAGCTGCCCAACAGGTCTCCATTGTCCCGAAAAAGGAATCCTTGAAGGGGCCGTCCCAAAACTCCCAACGTGTGAAAACCTCCATGGCCTTGAGATTCCACTCCTTTCATGAAGGGGCAGTCATGCATAGAATCTCCACCCTGAGCCAACGTCGGATCGTCGGGGTGACTTCAGAGACTTGCGATATTGGTTCAGATATGCAGGGGGTACCTGCCGTGCCCTCGGCCTGAAGCCCATGACTAGCTTGTGTTCTCAGACTTCTGCCCTCACACTCCTGGCCCAGAAGCCCTCAAGTTTGGCAAATCCTGACCCACAATGCAGCACTCTCCCTGCCCTCTAGAAAAAATATCTTTCCTAATGAGCTGCCCAGACACCTCAAATGAGGATAAATCTACACGGCACTTGACTGTACCCAAATTATATAGTCTACCCTGGGCACTAATGCACTGTCTGACACAACCTGAGCCAGAACCTCCTGACCAAGACCCAGGCAGCTGACCGCACACTGAGTGCATCAGACCCGCCATGGACTTAGGTCGTCATCTCTTCCCAACTGCGGTTTTTCAGGCTTTAGATCCTAGACCTTATCTCCAACCACTGCCCAGGGTTGAAAATGATGGAGAAATCAGAACATCTTCCCCATGGCAAGAGACATTATGATTGGCATGTTGTCCAAAGTCCAGTGTAGTTGAAACCAGTGTGGCCCATGAGGCCCCGCCCATGCTCGTGGGCCACATTGGTCACAAACACACATTGTGACCCTCAGCCAGAGCCCAGTCCTCAAGTAAGGCCTCTCCGTGGCTGGATGAAGAGACAGCATATTGGGCCTGCGTTGACCCAGGCCCTAATTTTTAACCATAGTTTGGGTTGTTTCTTCACTCTTCCCCAGGGCTCTGCTTTGGAATTCCACTTTTGTTCGGACACCTGAGGTAATAAACCTGAAAGGAGACCTCCCATCCCACAGATTGACGAAAAACAATTGGGACCGGGCCAAATCCACAGAGAGGAAGATTCGTCCATGGCCCATGAGGCCTCTCCACATTCCACGGCCATCGTTGATACAAAATCCAGAGAAAAACGCCTGAGCAAGTGCCTCAGAATCGCTCTTTCTTCATATTCTGAAGAGTTCTTCTCATGGTTTGTAGATTGGGCCTGCCATACCTACGAACCCAAACTAAGCTGAGTTTGGGTTTTCAGACTTCTGTCCTCAAAGTCCTGGGCCACACACCCTGGAGCCACACATTAGGACTGTGCCTACCCAATCCATGGGAATTCTGCCCATTCCATTGTCCAAAATCATACAAATTAGGAGAACTCTCCAAAGTCCCCGAGGCCATCCCAATAGTGTAGGTCTCCGGGGACAAACAAGGGCGGTCTGACACCAGGTGAGCATCTACCTCCACTCATTCCATAGATGGATATCCCCAGAAGAGAAGATTGAACCAGACCAGACCCTAGGCCATAATCGGATCCATTGCTTTGGTTTACAGGCATGTCTCCTCAAAAGCCTGGATTCTAATACCAGCATGAGGGGTTTCCTGAGGCACCCATCAGAATAAATCTCGTCTCCACAAGGAAACTTGTGCATGGGAGCTATGTCAAAAGCTTAGGTGAATACTTCAGGGTCTCGGTGCCACCGCCCCATTCAAAGGCCCTCATGGACACAAACACACATTAGGCCCCATCCTCAGGAAAGTCCATTTCAACTCAGCCAGCCCGGTTGCTCCCGCAGAGACATCCGATCTCAACTGTCTTGTTGCTAGGAGACAATTGGAATGCGAGGCGGGCTTCCCTGGCTTCCATCCTCCAACGGTGCTCTGGAGTCATTCCATATGGGATGTCCAGGAGCTGCCTAACAGGTCTTAATTTTCCCGCCGAAGGAATCCTTGAAGGGGGCGTCCCATAACTCACAATGTGGGAAAACCTCCATGGCCTTGGAATTCCACTCCGTTCATGAAGGGGCAGTCATTCACAGAAACTCCAACCTGAGCCAACATCTGATCTTCGCCGTGACTTCAGATACTTGAGATATTGGTTCAGATATGCAGAAGGTAATTGCCGTGCCCTCGGCCTGAAGCCCAAGTCTAGTTTGTGTTCTCAGAATTCTGTCCTCACACCTCTGACCCAGAAGCCCTCAAGTTTGGCAAATCCTGACCCACAATGCAGCACTCTGCCTGCCCTCTAGAAAAAATATCTTCCCTAATGAACTGCCCAGGACCTCAAATGAGGATAAATCTACACGGCACTCGACTGTACCCAAATTATATAGTCTAACCTGGGCACTAATGCACTGTCTAACACAACCTGAGCCAGAACCTCCTGACCAAGACCCAGGCAGCTGACCGCACACTGAGTGCATCAAAACCGCCATGGACTTAGGTCGTCATCTCTTCCCAACTGCTGTTTTTCAGGCTTTAGATCCTAGACCTTATCTCCAACCACTGCCCAGGGTTGAAAATGATGCAGAAATCAGAACATCTTCCACATGGCAAGAGACCTTATGATTGGCATGTTGTCCAAAGTCCAGTGTAGTTGAAACCAGTGTTGCCCATGAGGCCCAGCCCATTCTCGCGCGTCACATTGATCACAAACACACATTGTGACCCTCAGCCTGAGCCCAGTCCTCAAGTAAGGCCTCTCCGTGGCTGGATGAAGAGACAGCATATTGGGCCTGCGTTGACCCAGGCCCTAATTTTTAACCATAGTTTGGGTTGTCCCTTCACTCTTCCCCAGGGCTCTGCTTTGGAATTCCTCTTTTGTTCGACACCTGAGGTAATAAACCTGAAAGGAGACCTCCCATTCCACAGATTGACGAAAAACAATTGGGACCGGGCCAAATCCACAGAGAGGAAGATTAGTCCATGGCCCATGAGGCCTCCCCACATTCCACGGCCATCGTTGATACAAAATCCAGAGAAAAACGCCTGAGCAAGTGCATCAGAATCGTTCTTTCTTCATAAACTGAAGAGTTCTTCTCATGGTTTGTAGATTGGGCCTGCCATACCTACGTCCCCAATCCTTAGCTGAGGTTGTTTTTTCAGACTACTGTCCTCAAAGTCCTGGGCCACACACCCTGGAGCCACACATTAAGACTGTGCCTACCCAATCCATGGGAATTCTACCCATTCCATTGTCCAAAATCGTACAAATTAGGAGAACCCTCCAAAGTCCCCGAGGCCATCCCAATAGTGTAGGTCTCCGGGGACAAACAAGGGCGGTCTGACAACAGGTGAGCATCTACCCCTACTCATTCCATAGATGGATATCCCCAGAAGAGAAGATTGAACCAGACCAGACCCTAGGCCATAATCGGATCCATTGCTTTGGTTTACAGGCATGTCTCCTCAAAAGCCTGGATTCCAATACCAGCATGAGGGGTTTCCTGAGGCACCCATCAGAATAAATCTCGTCTCCACAAGGAAACTTGTGCATGGGAGCTATGTCAAAAGCTTAGGAGAATACTTCAGGGTCCCGGTGCCACCGCCCCATTCCAAAGCCCTCATGGACACAGACACACATTAGGCCCCATCCTCAGGAAAGTCCATTTCAACTCAGCCAGCCCGGTTGCTCCCGCAGAGACATCCGATCTCAACTGTCTTGTTGCTAGGAGACAATTGGAATGCGAGGCGGGCTTCCCTGGCTTCCATCCTCCAACGGTGCTCTGGAGTCATTCCATATGGGATGTCCAGGAGCTGCCTAACAGGTCTTAATTTTCCCGCCGAAGGAATCCTTGAAGGGGGCGTCCCATAACTCACAATGTGGGAAAACCTCCATGGCCTTGGAATTCCACTCCGTTCATGAAGGGGCAGTCATGCACAAAAACTCCAACCTGAGCCAACATCTGATCTTCGCCGTGACTTCAGATACTTGAGATATTGGTTCTGATATGCAGGGGGTAATTGCCGTGCCCTCGGCCTGAAGCCCAAGTCTAGCTTGTGTTCTCAGACTTCTGTCCTCACACTCCTGGCCCAGAAGCCCTCAAGTTTGGCAATTCCGGACCCACAATGCAGCACTCTGCCTGCCCTCTAGAAAAATATCTTCCCTAATGAGCTGACCAGTGACCTCAAATGAGGATAAACCTATACGGCACTCGACTGTACCCAAATTATATAGTCTAACCTGGGTACTAATGCACTCTCTGACACAACCTGAGCCCGAGCCTCCTGACCAACACGCAGGCAGCTGACCGCACAGTGAGCACATCAGACCCGCCATGGCCTTAGATCGTCATCTCTTCACAACTGAGGTTTTCAGGCTTCAGAACCTAGACGTTATCTCAAACACAGCCCAGGATTGAAAATGATGCAGAAATCAGAACTCCTTACTCAAAGCAAGAGACCTTGTGATTGGCATGTTGTCCAAAGTTCAGTGTACTTGAAACCAGTGTGGCCCATGAGACCGTGCCCAGGCTCGAAGGCCATATAGGTCACAAACACTCATTGTGACACTCAGCCTGAGACCAGTCCTCAAGTAAGGCCTCTCAGTTGCTGGATGAAGAGACAGCATATTGGTCCTGCCATGCCCCTAGGCCCCAATTTTTAACCATAGTCAGGGTTGTACCTTCACTCTTCCCCAGGGCTCTGCTTTGAACACTTCTTTGGTGGGAAACCGGAAGTAACAAACGTGAAAGGAGACCTCCCATCCCACAGCTTGACGAAAAACAATTGGGACCCGGCCAAATCCACAGAAAGGAAGATTCGTCCATGGCCCATAAGGCCTCCCCACATTCCACGGCCATCGTTGATACAAAATCAAGAGACAAAAGCCTAAGATAGCGCCTCAGACTCGCTCTTTCTTCCTATCTTGGAGAGTTCTTCTCATGATTTGTAGATTGGGCCTGCCCTATCTACGTCCCCAAACCTAAGCTGAGTTTGTGTTTTCAGACTTATGTTCTCAAAGTCCTGGGCTACACACCCTCCAGGCTGGGGCCACTGAAGCCACACATTAGGACTGTGCGTACACAATCCATGGGAATTCTGCCCATTCCATTATCCAAAATCGTACAAATTAGGAGAACCCTCCAAAGTCCCTGAGGCCATCCCAATAGTGTAGGTCTCCGGGGACAAACAAGGGTGGTCTGACACCAGGTGAGTATCTACCTCCACTCATTTCATAGATGGATATCCCCTGAGAAGAATATTAACCAGACAGGACCCTAGACCATAATCAGATCCATTGCTTTGGTTTACAGGCATGTCTCCTCAAAAGCCTGGATTCCAATACCAGCATAAGAGGTTCCTAAGGTACCCATCAGAACAAATATCATTTCCACAAGGAAACTAGTGCATGGGAGCTATGTCAAAAGCATAGGAGAATACTTCAGGGTCCCAGTGCCACCGCCCCATTCCAAGGCCCTCATGGACACAAACACACATTAGGCTCCATTCTCAGGAAGGTCCATTTCAACTCAGCCACCGCGGTTGCTCCCGCAGAGCCATCCGATCTCAACTATCTTGTTGCTAGGAGACAATTGGAATGCGAGGCGGGCTTCCCTGGCATCCATCCTCCAACGGTGCTCTGGAGTCATTCCAAATGGGTTGTCCTGGAGCTTCCCCAACGGTCTCAATTGTCCCACAGAAGGAATCCTTGAAGGGGGCATCCCACAACTCCCAACGTGGGAAAACCTCCATGGCCTTGAGTTTCCGCTCCGTTCATGAAGGGCCAGTCATGCACAGAAACTACAACCTAAGCCAAAGTCTGATCCTCGCCATGACTTCAGATGCATGAGATATGGTTCAGATCTGCAGGGGGAACCTGCCGTGCCCTCGGCCTGAAGCCCAAGTCTAGCTTGTGTTCTGAGACTTCTGCCCTCACGCTCCTGGCCCAGAAGCCCTCAAGTTTGGCAATTCCGGACCACAATGCAGCACTCTGCCTGCCCTCTAGAAAAAATATCTTGCCGAATGAGCTGCCCAGGCACCTCAAATGAGGATAAATCTACACGACACTCGACTGTACCCAAATTATATAGTCTAACGTGGGTACTAATGCACTCTCTGACACAAACTGAGCCCAAACCTCCTGACCAACATTCAGGCAGCTGACCGCACAGTGAGCACATCAGACCCGCCATGGCCTTAGGTCCTCATCTCTTCCCAACTGCACATTTTCAGGCTTCAGAACCTAGACGTTATCTCCAAACACTGCCCAGGGTTGAAAATGATGCAGAAATCAGAATTCCTTACCCAAAGCAAGAGACCTTGTGATTGGCATGTTGTCCAAAGTTCAGTGTAGTGGTAACCAGTGTGGCCCATGAGGCCCCGCCCATGCTCGCGGGCCACATTGGTCACAAACACAAATTGTGACCCTCAGCCCGAGACCAGTCCTCAGTAAGGCCTATCAGTGGCTTGATGAAGGGACAAAATATTGGTCATGCCATGCCCCTAGGCCCCAATTTTTAACCATAGTTTGGGTTGTCCCTTCACTCTTCCCCAGGGCTGTGCTTTGGAATTTCTCTTTGGTTGGGATACCTGAGGTAACAAACCTGAAAGGGGACCTCCCAGTCCACAGTTGGAGGAAAAACAATTGGGAAAGGGCCAAATCCACAGAGAGGAAGATTCGTCCATGGCCCATGAGGCCTCCCCACATTCCACGGCCATCGTTGATACAAAAAAGAGACAAAAGCCTGAGCAAGCGCCTCAGACTCGTTCTTTATTCATATCCTGAAGAGTTCTTCTCATGGTTTAGATTGGGCCTGCCATACCTACGCCCCGAATCCTAAGCTGAGTTTTTTTTTTTTTCAGAATTTTGTACTCAATGTCCTAGGCTACACACCCTCCAGGCTGGGGCCCCTGGAGCCACACATTAGTACTGTGCCTACCCAATCCATGGGAATTCTGCCCATTCCATTATCCAAAGTCGTACATATTAGGAGAACCCTCCAAAGTCCCCGAGGCCATCCCAATAGTGTAGGATCCGGGACAAACAAGTGCGGTCTGACACCAGTTGAGCATCTACCTCCACTCATAACATAGACGGATGTCCCCAGAAAAGAAGATTGAACCAAACAGGACCCTAGGCCATAATCAGATCCATGGCTTTGGTGTACAGGCATGTCTCCTCAAAAGCCTGGATTCCAATACCAGAAGAGGGGGCTTCCAGTGGCACCCATCAGAAAAAATCTGGTCTCCACAAGGAAACTTGTGCATGGGAGCTATGTCAAAAGCTTAGGAGAATACTCAGGGTCCCGGTGCCACCGCCCCATTCCAAGGCCCTCATGGACACAAACACACATTAGGCCCCATCCTCAGGAATGTCCATTTCAACTCAGCCACCCCGGTTGCTCCCGCAGAGCCATCCGATCTCAACTGTTTTGTGTGCTAGGAGACAATTGGAATGCGAGGCGGGCTTCCCTGGCATCCATCCTCCAATGGTGCTCTGGAGTCATTTTATATCGGATGTCCTGGAGCTGCCCAACAGGTCTCAATTGTCCCGCAGAAGGAATCCTTGAAGGGGGCATCCCACAACTCCCAACGTGGGAAAACCTCCATGGCCTTGAGTTTCCGCTCCGTTCATGAAGGGACAGTCATGCACAGAAACTCCAACCTGAGCCAACGTCTGATCCTCGCCGTGACGTAAGATGCATGAGATATTGGTTCAGATCTGCAGGGGGTACCTGCTTTGCCCTCAGCCTGAAGCCCAAGTCTAGCTTGTGTTCTCAGACTTCTGTCCTCACGCTCCTGCCCCAGAATACATCAAGTTTGGCAATTCCGGACCCACAATGCAGCACTCTGCCTGCCCTCTAGAAAAATTACTTGCCTAATGAGTTGCCCAGGTACCTCAAATGAGGATAAACCTACACGGCCCTCGACTGTACCCAAATTATATAGTCTAACCTGGGCTCTAATGCACTCTCTGACACAACCTGAGCCAGAACCTCCTGACCAACACACAGGCAGCTGACCGCACAGTGAGCACGTCAGACCCGCCGTGGCCTTAGGTTGTCATCTCTTCCCCACTGCGGTTTTCAGGCTTCAGAACCTAGACGTTGTCTCCAAAAACTGCCCAGGGTTGAAAATGATGCAGAAAACAGAACTCCTTACCCATAGCAAGAGACCTTGTGATTGGTATGTTGACCAAAGTTCAGTGTAGTTGAAACCAGAGTGGCCCATGAGGCCCCGCCCATGCTCGCGGGCCACATTGGTCACAAACACACATTGTGACCCTCAGCCTGGGCCCAGTCCTCATTAAGGCCTCTCAGTGGCTGGATGAATAGACAGCATATTGGTCCTGCCATGCCCCTAGGCCCCAATTTTTAACCATAGTTTTGGTTGTCCCTTCACTCTTCCCCAAGGCTGTGCTTTGGAATTTCTCTTTGGTTGGGACACCTGAGGTAACAAACCTGAAAGGAGACCTCCTATTCCACAGATTGACGAAAAACAATTGGGACCGGGCCAAATCCACAGAGAGGAAAATTCATCCATGGCCCATGAGGTCTCCCCACAATCCACGGCCATCGTTGATACAAAATCCAGAGACAAAAGCCTGAGCAATCGCCTCAGACTCACTCTTTCTTCATATCCTGAAGAGTTCTTCTCATGGTTTGTAGATCGGGCCTGCCATACCTACGTCCCCAAACCTAAGCTGAGTTTGTGTTTTCAGACTTCTGTCCTCAAAGTCTTGGGCCACCCACCCTCCAGGCTGGGCCCCTGGAGCCACACATTCGGACTGTGCCTACCAATCCATGGGAATTCTGCCCATTCCATTGTCCAAAATCGTACAAATTAGGAGAAATCTCCAATGTCCCCGAGGCCATCCCAATAGTGTAGGTTCCGGGGACAAACAAGGGCGGTCTGACACCAGATGAGCATCTACCTCCACTCATTTCATAGATGGATATCCCCAGAGGAGAAGATTGAACCAGACTGGACCCTAGGCCATAATCAGATCCATTGCTTTGGTTTACAGGCATGTCTCCTCAAAAGCCTGGATTCCAATACCAGCATAAGTGGTTTCCTGTGGCACTCATCAGAATAAATCTCGTCTGCACAAGGAAACTTGTGCTTGAGAGCTCTGTCAAAAGCTTAGGAGAATACTACAGGGTCTCGGTGCCACCGCCCCATTCCAAGGCCCTCATGGACACAAACACAAGATAGACCCCATCCTCAGGAAAGTCCATTTAAACTCAGCCACCCCGGTTGCTCCCGCAGAGCCAACTGATCTAAACTGTATTGTTGCTAGGAGACAATTGGAATGCGATCCCGGCTTCCCTGGAATCCATCTTCGAATGGTGCTCTGGAGTCATTCCATATGGGATGTCCTAGAGCTGCCCAACAGGTCTCCATTGTCCCGTAAAAGGAATCCTTGAAGGGGCCGTCCCAAAACTCCCAAGGTGTGAAAACCTCCATGGCCTTGAGATTCCACTCCTTTCATGAAGGGGCAGTCATGCATAGAATCTCCACCCTGAGCCAACGTCGGATCGTCGGGGTGACTTCAGAGACTTGCGATATTGGTTCAGATATGCAGGGGGTACCTGCCGTGCCCTCGGCCTGAAGCCCATGACTAGCTTGTGTTCTCAGACTTCTGCCCTCACACTCCTGGCCCAGAAGCCCTCAAGTTTGGCAAATCCTGACCCACAATGCAGCACTCTCCCTGCCCTCTAGAAAAAATATCTTTCCTAATGAGCTGCCCAGACACCTCAAATGAGGATAAATCTACACGGCACTTGACTGTACCCAAATTATATAGTCTACCCTGGGCACTAATGCACTGTCTGACACAACCTGAGCCAGAACCTCCTGACCAAGACCCAGGCAGCTGACCGCACACTGAGTGCATCAGACCCGCCATGGACTTAGGTCGTCATCTCTTCCCAACTGCGGTTTTTCAGGCTTTAGATCCTAGACCTTATCTCCAACCACTGCCCAGGGTTGAAAATGATGGAGAAATCAGAACATCTTCCCCATGGCAAGAGACATTATGATTGGCATGTTGTCCAAAGTCCAGTGTAGTTGAAACCAGTGTGGCCCATGAGGCCCCGCCCATGCTCGTGGGCCACATTGGTCACAAACACACATTGTGACCCTCAGCCAGAGCCCAGTCCTCAAGTAAGGCCTCTCCGTGGCTGGATGAAGAGACAGCATATTGGGCCTGCGTTGACCCAGGCCCTAATTTTTAACCATAGTTTGGGTTGTTTCTTCACTCTTCCCCAGGGCTCTGCTTTGGAATTCCACTTTTGTTCGGACACCTGAGGTAATAAACCTGAAAGGAGACCTCCCATCCCACAGATTGACGAAAAACAATTGGGACCGGGCCAAATCCACAGAGAGGAAGATTCGTCCATGGCCCATGAGGCCTCTCCACATTCCACGGCCATCGTTGATACAAAATCCAGAGAAAAACGCCTGAGAAAGTGCCTCAGAATCGCTCTTTCTTCATATTCTGAAGAGTTCTTCTCATGGTTTGTAGATTGGGCCTGCCATACCTACGAACCCAAACTAAGCTGAGTTTGGGTTTTCAGACTTCTGTCCTCAAAGTCCTGGGCCACACACCCTGGAGCCACACATTAGGACTGTGCCTACCCAATCCATGGGAATTCTGCCCATTCCATTGTCCAAAATCATACAAATTAGGAGAACTCTCCAAAGTCCCCGAGGCCATCCCAATAGTGTAGGTCTCCGGGGACAAACAAGGGCGGTCTGACACCAGGTGAGCATCTACCTCCACTCATTCCACAGATGGATATCCCCAGAAGAGAAGATTGAACCAGACCAGACCCTAGGCCATAATCGGATCCATTGCTTTGGTTTACAGGCATGTCTCCTCAAAAGCCTGGATTCTAATACCAGCATGAGGGGTTTCCTGAGGCACCCATCAGAATAAATCTCGTCTCCACAAGGAAACTTGTGCATGGGAGCTATGTCAAAAGCTTAGGTGAATACTTCAGGGTCTCGGTGCCACCGCCCCATCCAAAGGCCCTCATGGACACAAACACACATTAGGCCCCATCCTCAGGAAAGTCCATTTCAACTCAGCCAGCCCGGTTGCTCCCGCAGAGACATCCGATCTCAACTGTCTTGTTGCTAGGAGACAATTGGAATGCGAGGCGGGCTTCCCTGGCTTCCATCCTCCAACGGTGCTCTGGAGTCATTCCATATGGGATGTCCAGGAGCTGCCTAACAGGTCTTAATTTTCCCGCCGAAGGAATCCTTGAAGGGGGCGTCCCATAACTCACAATGTGGGAAAACCTCCATGGCCTTGGAATTCCACTCCGTTCATGAAGGGGCAGTCATTCACAGAAACTCCAACCTGAGCCAACATCTGATCTTCGCCGTGACTTCAGATACTTGAGATATTGGTTCAGATATGCAGAAGGTAATTGCCGTGCCCTCGGCCTGAAGCCCAAGTCTAGTTTGTGTTCTCAGAATTCTGTCCTCACACCTCTGACCCAGAAGCCCTCAAGTTTGGCAAATCCTGACCCACAATGCAGCACTCTGCCTGCCCTCTAGAAAAAATATCTTCCCTAATGAACTGCCCAGGACCTCAAATGAGGATAAATCTACACGGCACTCGACTGTACCCAAATTATATAGTCTAACCTGGGCACTAATGCACTGTCTAACACAACCTGAGCCAGAACCTCCTGACCAAGACCCAGGCAGCTGACCGCACACTGAGTGCATCAAAACCGCCATGGACTTAGGTCGTCATCTCTTCCCAACTGCTGTTTTTCAGGCTTTAGATCCTAGACCTTATCTCCAACCACTGCCCAGGGTTGAAAATGATGCAGAAATCAGAACATCTTCCACATGGCAAGAGACCTTATGATTGGCATGTTGTCCAAAGTCCAGTGTAGTTGAAACCAGTGTTGCCCATGAGGCCTAGCCCATTCTCGCGCGTCACATTGATCACAAACACACATTGTGACCCTCAGCCTGAGCCCAGTCCTCAAGTAAGGCCTCTCCGTGGCTGGATGAAGAGACAGCATATTGGGCCTGCGTTGACCCAGGCCCTAATTTTTAACCATAGTTTGGGTTGTCCCTTCACTCTTCCCCAGGGCTCTGCTTTGGAATTCCTCTTTTGTTCGACACCTGAGGTAATAAACCTGAAAGGAGACCTCCCATTCCACAGATTGACGAAAAACAATTGGGACCGGGCCAAATCCACAGAGAGGAAGATTAGTCCATGGCCCATGAGGCCTCCCCACATTCCACGGCCATCGTTGATACAAAATCCAGAGAAAAACGCCTGAGCAAGTGCATCAGAATCGTTCTTTCTTCATAAACTGAAGAGTTCTTCTCATGGTTTGTAGATTGGGCCTGCCATACCTACGTCCCCAATCCTTAGCTGAGGTTGTTTTTTCAGACTACTGTCCTCAAAGTCCTGGGCCAAACACCCTGGAGCCACACATTAAGACTGTGCCTACCCAATCCATGGGAATTCTACCCATTCCATTGTCCAAAATCGTACAAATTAGGAGAACCCTCCAAAGTCCCCGAGGCCATCCCAATAGTGTAGGTCTCCGGGGACAAACAAGGGCGGTCTGACAACAGGTGAGCATCTACCCCTACTCATTCCATAGATGGATATCCCCAGAAGAGAAGATTGAACCAGACCAGACCCTAGGCCATAATCGGATCCATTGCTTTGGTTTACAGGCATGTCTCCTCAAAAGCCTGGATTCCAATACCAGCATGAGGGGTTTCCTGAGGCACCCATCAGAATAAATCTCGTCTCCACAAGGAAACTTGTGCATGGGAGCTATGTCAAAAGCTTAGGAGAATACTTCAGGGTCCCGGTGCCACCGCCCCATTCCAAAGCCCTCATGGACACAGACACACATTAGGCCCCATCCTCAGGAAAGTCCATTTCAACTCAGCCAGCCCGGTTGCTCCCGCAGAGACATCCGATCTCAACTGTCTTGTTGCTAGGAGACAATTGGAATGCGAGGCGGGCTTCCCTGGATTCCATCCTCCAACGGTGCTCTGGAGTCATTCCATATGGGATGTCCAGGAGCTGCCTAACAGGTCTTAATTTTCCCGCCGAAGGAATCCTTGAAGGGGGCGTCCCATAACTCACAATGTGGGAAAACCTCCATGGCCTTGGAATTCCACTCCGTTCATGAAGGGGCAGTCATGCACAAAAACTCCAACCTGAGCCAACATCTGATCTTCGCCGTGACTTCAGATACTTGAGATATTGGTTCTGATATGCAGGGGGTAATTGCCGTGCCCTCGGCCTGAAGCCCAAGTCTAGCTTGTGTTCTCAGACTTCTGTCCTCACACTCCTGGCCCAGAAGCCCTCAAGTTTGGCAATTCCGGACCCACAATGCAGCACTCTGCCTGCCCTCTAGAAAAAATATCTTCCCTAATGAGCTGACCAGTGACCTCAAATGAGGATAAACCTATACGGCACTCGACTGTACCCAAATTATATAGTCTAACCTGGGTACTAATGCACTCTCTGACACAACCTGAGCCCGAGCCTCCTGACCAACACGCAGGCAGCTGACCGCACAGTGAGCACATCAGACCCGCCATGGCCTTAGATCGTCACCTCTTCACAACTGAGGTTTTCAGGCTTCAGAACCTAGACGTTATCTCAAACACAGCCCAGGATTGAAAATGATGCAGAAATCAGAACTCCTTACTCAAAGCAAGAGACCTTGTGATTGGCATGTTGTCCAAAGTTCAGTGTACTTGAAACCAGTGTGGCCCATGAGACCGTGCCCAGGCTCGAAGGCCATATAGGTCACAAACACTCATTGTGACACTCAGCCTGAGACCAGTCCTCAAGTAAGGCCTCTCAGTTGCTGGATGAAGAGACAGCATATTGGTCCTGCCATGCCCCTAGGCCCCAATTTTTAACCATAGTCAGGGTTGTACCTTCACTCTTCCCCAGGGCTCTGCTTTGAACACTTCTTTGGTGGGAAACCGGAAGTAACAAACGTGAAAGGAGACCTCCCATCCCACAGCTTGACGAAAAACAATTGGGACCCGGCCAAATCCACAGAAAGGAAGATTCGTCCATGGCCCATAAGGCCTCCCCACATTCCACGGCCATCGTTGATACAAAATCAAGAGACAAAAGCCTAAGATAGCGCCTCAGACTCGCTCTTTCTTCCTATCTTGGAGAGTTCTTCTCATGATTTGTAGATTGGGCCTGCCCTATCTACGTCCCCAAACCTAAGCTGAGTTTGTGTTTTCAGACTTATGTTCTCAAAGTCCTGGGCTACACACCCTCCAGGCTGGGGCCACTGAAGCCACACATTAGGACTGTGCGTACACAATCCATGGGAATTCTGCCCATTCCATTATCCAAAATCGTACAAATTAGGAGAACCCTCCAAAGTCCCTGAGGCCATCCCAATAGTGTAGGTCTCCGGGGACAAACAAGGGTGGTCTGACACCAGGTGAGTATCTACCTCCACTCATTTCATAGATGGATATCCCCTGAGAAGAATATTAACCAGACAGGACCCTAGACCATAATCAGATCCATTGCTTTGGTTTACAGGCATGTCTCCTCAAAAGCCTGGATTCCAATACCAGCATAAGAGGTTCCTAAGGTACCCATCAGAACAAATATCATTTCCACAAGGAAACTAGTGCATGGGAGCTATGTCAAAAGCATAGGAGAATACTTCAGGGTCCCAGTGCCACCGCCCCATTCCAAGGCCCTCATGGACACAAACACACATTAGGCTCCATTCTCAGGAAGGTCCATTTCAACTCAGCCACCGCGGTTGCTCCCGCAGAGCCATCCGATCTCAACTATCTTGTTGCTAGGAGACAATTGGAATGCGAGGCGGGCTTCCCTGGCATCCATCCTCCAACGGTGCTCTGGAGTCATTCCAAATGGGTTGTCCTGGAGCTTCCCCAACGGTCTCAATTGTCCCACAGAAGGAATCCTTGAAGGGGGCATCCCACAACTCCCAACGTGGGAAAACCTCCATGGCCTTGAGTTTCCGCTCCGTTCATGAAGGGCCAGTCATGCACAGAAACTACAACCTAAGCCAAAGTCTGATCCTCGCCATGACTTCAGATGCATGAGATATGGTTCAGATCTGCAGGGGGAACCTGCCGTGCCCTCGGCCTGAAGCCCAAGTCTAGCTTGTGTTCTGAGACTTCTGCCCTCACGCTCCTGGCCCAGAAGCCCTCAAGTTTGGCAATTCCGGACCACAATGCAGCACTCTGCCTGCCCTCTAGAAAAAATATCTTGCCGAATGAGCTGCCCAGGCACCTCAAATGAGGATAAATCTACACGACACTCGACTGTACCCAAATTATATAGTCTAACGTGGGTACTAATGCACTCTCTGACACAAACTGAGCCCAAACCTCCTGACCAACATTCAGGCAGCTGACCGCACAGTGAGCACATCAGACCCGCCATGGCCTTAGGTCCTCATCTCTTCCCAACTGCACATTTTCAGGCTTCAGAACCTAGACGTTATCTCCAAACACTGCCCAGGGTTGAAAATGATGCAGAAATCAGAATTCCTTACCCAAAGCAAGAGACCTTGTGATTGGCATGTTGTCCAAAGTTCAGTGTAGTGGTAACCAGTGTGGCCCATGAGGCCCCGCCCATGCTCGCGGGCCACATTGGTCACAAACACAAATTGTGACCCTCAGCCCGAGACCAGTCCTCAGTAAGGCCTATCAGTGGCTTGATGAAGGGACAAAATATTGGTCATGCCATGCCCCTAGGCCCCAATTTTTAACCATAGTTTGGGTTGTCCCTTCACTCTTCCCCAGGGCTGTGCTTTGGAATTTCTCTTTGGTTGGGATACCTGAGGTAACAAACCTGAAAGGGGACCTCCCAGTCCACAGTTGGAGGAAAAACAATTGGGAAAGGGCCAAATCCACAGAGAGGAAGATTCGTCCATGGCCCATGAGGCCTCCCCACATTCCACGGCCATCGTTGATACAAAAAAGAGACAAAAGCCTGAGCAAGCGCCTCAGACTCGTTCTTTATTCATATCCTGAAGAGTTCTTCTCATGGTTTAGATTGGGCCTGCCATACCTACGCCCCGAATCCTAAGCTGAGTTTTTTTTTTTTTCAGAATTTTGTACTCAATGTCCTAGGCTACACACCCTCCAGGCTGGGGCCCCTGGAGCCACACATTAGTACTGTGCCTACCCAATCCATGGGAATTCTGCCCATTCCATTATCCAAAGTCGTACATATTAGGAGAACCCTCCAAAGTCCCCGAGGCCATCCCAATAGTGTAGGATCCGGGACAAACAAGTGCGGTCTGACACCAGTTGAGCATCTACCTCCACTCATAACATAGACGGATGTCCCCAGAAAAGAAGATTGAACCAAACAGGACCCTAGGCCATAATCAGATCCATGGCTTTGGTGTACAGGCATGTCTCCTCAAAAGCCTGGATTCCAATACCAGAAGAGGGGGCTTCCAGTGGCACCCATCAGAAAAAATCTGGTCTCCACAAGGAAACTTGTGCATGGGAGCTATGTCAAAAGCTTAGGAGAATACTCAGGGTCCCGGTGCCACCGCCCCATTCCAAGGCCCTCATGGACACAAACACACATTAGGCCCCATCCTCAGGAATGTCCATTTCAACTCAGCCACCCCGGTTGCTCCCGCAGAGCCATCAGATCTCAACTGTTTTGTGTGCTAGGAGACAATTGGAATGCGAGGCGGGCTTCCCTGGCATCCATCCTCCAATGGTGCTCTGGAGTCATTTTATATCGGATGTCCTGGAGCTGCCCAACAGGTCTCAATTGTCCCGCAGAAGGAATCCTTGAAGGGGGCATCCCACAACTCCCAACGTGGGAAAACCTCCATGGCCTTGAGTTTCCGCTCCGTTCATGAAGGGACAGTCATGCACAGAAACTCCAACCTGAGCCAACGTCTGATCCTCGCCGTGACGTAAGATGCATGAGATATTGGTTCAGATCTGCAGGGGGTACCTGCTTTGCCCTCAGCCTGAAGCCCAAGTCTAGCTTGTGTTCTCAGACTTCTGTCCTCACGCTCCTGCCCCAGAATACATCAAGTTTGGCAATTCCGGACCCACAATGCAGCACTCTGCCTGCCCTCTAGAAAAATTACTTGCCTAATGAGTTGCCCAGGTACCTCAAATGAGGATAAACCTACACGGCCCTCGACTGTACCCAAATTATATAGTCTAACCTGGGCTCTAATGCACTCTCTGACACAACCTGAGCCAGAACCTCCTGACCAACACACAGGCAGCTGACCGCACAGTGAGCACGTCAGACCCGCCGTGGCCTTAGGTTGTCATCTCTTCCCCACTGCGGTTTTCAGGCTTCAGAACCTAGACGTTGTCTCCAAAAACTGCCCAGGGTTGAAAATGATGCAGAAAACAGAACTCCTTACCCATAGCAAGAGACCTTGTGATTGGTATGTTGACCAAAGTTCAGTGTAGTTGAAACCAGAGTGGCCCATGAGGCCCCGCCCATGCTCGCGGGCCACATTGGTCACAAACACACATTGTGACCCTCAGCCTGGGCCCAGTCCTCATTAAGGCCTCTCAGTGGCTGGATGAATAGACAGCATATTGGTCCTGCCATGCCCCTAGGCCCCAATTTTTAACCATAGTTTTGGTTGTCCCTTCACTCTTCCCCAAGGCTGTGCTTTGGAATTTCTCTTTGGTTGGGACACCTGAGGTAACAAACCTGAAAGGAGACCTCCTATTCCACAGATTGACGAAAAACAATTGGGACCGGGCCAAATCCACAGAGAGGAAAATTCATCCATGGCCCATGAGGTCTCCCCACAATCCACGGCCATCGTTGATACAAAATCCAGAGACAAAAGCCTGAGCAATCGCCTCAGAGTCACTCTTTCTTCATATCCTGAAGAGTTCTTCTCATTGTTTGTAGATTGGGCCTGCCATACCTACGTCCCCAAACCTAAGCTGATTTTGTGTTTTCAGACTTATGTCCTCAAAGACCTGGGCTACACACCTTCCAGGCTGGGGTCCCTGGAGCCACACATTACGACTGTGCATACACAATCCATGGGAATTCTGCCCATTCCATTGTCCAAAATCGTACAAATTAGGAGAACCCTCCAAAGTCCCCGAGCCCATCCCAATAGTGTAGGTCTCCAGTGACAAACAAGGGCGGTCTGACACCAGGTGATCATGTACCTCCACTCATTCCATAGATGGATATCCCCAGAGAAGAATATTGAACTAGACAGGACCCTAGGCCATAATCGGATCCATTGCTTTGGTTTACAGGCATGTCTCCTCAAAAGCCTGGATTCCAATACCAGCATAAGGGGTTCCTGAGGCACCCATCAGAACAAATCTTGTCTCCACAAGGAAACTTGTGCATGGGAGCTATGTCAAAAGCTTAGGAGAATACTTCAGGGTCCCGTTGCCACCGCCCCATTCCAAGGCCCTCATGGACACAAACACACTAGGCCCAATCCTCAGGAAAGTCCATTTCAACTCAGCCACCCCGGTGGCTACAGCAGAGCCATCCGAAACCCACTGTCTTGTTGCTAGGAGACAATTGGAATGCGAGGCGGGCTTCCATGTCATCCATCCTCCAACGGTGCTCTGGAGTCATTCCATTTGGGATGTCCTGGTGCTGCCCGAAAAAGTCTCAATTGTCCCGCAGGAGGAATCCTTGAAGGGGTATCCCACAACTCCCAACGTGGGAAACCTCCATGGCCTTGAGTTTCCGCTCCGTTCATGAAGGGGCAGTCATGCACAGAAACTCAAACCTGAGCCCACGTCTGATCCTCGCCGTGACTTCTGATGCATGAGATATTGGTTCAGATCTGCAGGGGGTACCTGCCGTGCCCTCGGCCTGAAGCCCAAGTCTAGCTTGTTTTCTCAGACTTCTTTCCTCAAGCTCCTGGCCCAGAAGCCCTCAAGTTTGGCAATTCCGGACCCACAATGCAGCACTCAGCCTGCCCTGTAGAAAAATATCTTGCCTAATGAGCTGCCCAGGCACCTCAAATGAGGATAAACCTAAACGGCACTCGACTGTACCCGAATTATATAGTCTAACCAGGGTACTAATGCACTCTCTGACACAACCTGAGCCCGAACCTCCTGACCAACACGCAGGAACTGACCGCACAGTGAGCACATCAGACCCGCCATGTCCTTAGGTCATCATCTCTTCCCAACTGAGGTTATCAGGCTTCAGAACCTAGACCTTATCTCCAAACACTGCCCAGGGTTGAAAATGATTCAGAAATCAGAACTCCTTACCCAAAGCAAGAGACCTTGTTATTGGCGTGTTGTCCAATATTCACTGTAGTTGAAACCAGTGTGGCCCATGAGGCCCCGCCCATGCTCGCGGGCCACATTGGTCACAAACACACATTGTGACCCTCAGCCTGAGACCAGACATCAAGTAAGGCCTCTCAGTGGCTGGATGAAGAGACAGCATATTGGTCCTGTCATGCCCCTAGGCCCCAATTTTTAAACATAGTTTGCGTTGTCCTTTCACTCTTCCCCAGGGCTGTGCTTTGGAATTTCTCTTTGGTTGAGACACCTGAGGTAACAAACCTGAAAGGGAACCTCCCAGTCCACAGGTGGCGAAAAATAATTGGGAAAGGGCCAAATCCACAGAGAGGAAGATTCGTCCATGGCCCATAAGGCCTCCCCACATTCCACAGCCATCGTTGATACAAAATCCTGAAACAAAAGCCTGAGCAAGCGCATCAGACTCGCTCTTTCTTCATATCCTGAAGAGTTCTTCTCATGGTTTGTAGATTGGGCCTGCCATACCTACCTCCCGAAACCTAAGCTGAGTTTGTGTTTTCAGACTTCTGTCCTCAAAGTCCTGGGCTACACACCCTCCAGTCTGGGGCCCCTGGAGACACACATTAGGACTGTGCATACCCAATCCATGGGATTCTGCCCATTCCATTGTCCAAAATCGTACAAATTAGGAGAACCCTCCAAAGTCCCCGAGGCCATCCCAATAGTGTAGGTCTCCGGGGAAAAACAAGTGCGGTCTGACACCAGCTGAGCATCTTCCTCCACTCATACCATAGACGGATGTCCCCAGAGAAGAAGATTGAACCAGACAGGACCCTAGGCCATAATCGGATCCATTGCTTTGGTGTACAGGCATGTCTCCTCAAAAGCCTGGATTCCAATACCAGCATAAGGGGTTTCCTGAGGCACCCATCAGAACAAATCTCGTCTCCACAAGGAAACTTGTGCATGGGAGCTATGTCAAAAGCTTAGGAGAATACTTCAGGGTCCCGGTGCCACCGCCCCATTCCAAGTCCCTCATGGATTCAAACACACATTAGGCCCCATCCTCAGGAAAGTCCATTTCAACTCAGCCACCCCGGTTGCTCCCGCAGAGTCATCCGATCTCAACTGTTTTTTTCCAAGGAGACAATTGGAATGTGAGGCGGGCTTCCCTGGCATCCATCCTCCAACGGTGCACTGGATTCATTCCATATGGGATGTCGTCGAGCTGCCCAACAGGTCTCAATTGTCCCGCAGAAGGAATCCTTGAAGGGGGCTTCCCACAAGTCCCAACGTGGGAAAACCTCCATGGCCTTGAGTATCCACTCCGTTCATGAAGGGGCAGTCATGCACAGAAACCCAAACCTGAGCCCACGTCTGATCCTCACCGTGACTTCTGATGCATGAGATATTGGTTCAGATCTGCAGGGGGTACCTGCCGTGCCCACGGCCTGAAGCCCAAGTCTAGCTTGTGTTCTCAGACTTTTGTCCTCACGCTCCTGGCCCAGAAGCCCTCAAGTTTGGCAATTCCGGACCCACAATGCAGCACTCAGCCTGCCCTGTAGAAAAAATATCTTGCCTAATGAGCTGCCCAGGAACCTCAAATGAGGATAAACCTATACGGCACTCGACTGTACCCAAATTATATGGTCTAACCTGGGTACTAATGCACTCTCTGACACAACCTGAGCCCGAACCTCCTGACCAACACGCAGGCAGCTGACCGCACAGTGAGCACATAGACCCGCCATGGCCTTAGATCGTCATCTCTTCACAACTGAGGTTTTCAGGCTTCAGAACCTAGACGTTATCTCAAACACAGCCCAGGATTGAAAATGATGCAGAAATCAGAACTCCTTACTCAAAGCAAGAGACCTTGTGATTGGCATGTTGTCCAAAGTTCAGTGTACTTGAAACCAGTGTGGCCCATGAGACCGTGCCCAGGCTCGAAGGCCATATAGGTCACAAACACTCATTGTGACACTCAGCCTGAGACCAGTCCTCAAGTAAGGCCTCTCAGTTGCTGGATGAAGAGACAGCATATTGGTCCTGCCATGCCCCTAGGCCCCAATTTTTAACCATAGTCAGGGTTGTACCTTCACTCTTCCCCAGGGCTCTGCTTTGAACACTTCTTTGGTGGGAAACCGGAAGTAACAAACGTGAAAGGAGACCTCCCATCCCACAGCTTGACGAAAAACAATTGGGACCCGGCCAAATCCACAGAAAGGAAGATTCGTCCATGGCCCATAAGGCCTCCCCACATTCCACGGCCATCGTTGATACAAAATCTAGAGACAAAAGACTAAGATAGCACCTCAGACTCGCTCTTTCTTCCTATCTTGAAGAGTTCTTCTCATGATTTGTAGATTGGGCCTGCCCTATCTACGTCCCCAAACCTAAGCTGAGTTTGTGTTTTCAGACTTATGTTCTCAAAGTCCTGAGCTACACACCCTCCAGGCTGGGGCCACTGGAGCCACACATTAGGACTGTGCATACACAATCCATGGGAATTCTGCCCATTCCATTATCCAAAATCGTACAAATTAGGAGAACCCTCCATAGTCCCTGAGGCCATCCCAATAGTGTAGGTCTCCGGGGACAAACAAGGGTGGTCTGACACCAGGTGAGTATCTACCTCCACTCATTTCATAGATGGATATCCCCTGAGAAGAATATTGAACCAGACAGGACCCTAGACCATAATCGGATCCATTGCTTTGGTTTACAGGCATGTCTCCTCAAAAGCCTGGATTCCAATACCAGCATAAGAGGTTCCTAAGGTACCCATCAGAACAAATCTCATTTCCACAAGGAAACTAGTGCATGGGAGCTATGTCAAAAGCTTAGGAGAATACTTCAGGGTCCCAGTGCAACCTCCCCATTCCAAGGCCCTCATGGACACAAACACACATTAGGCTCCATTCTCAGGAAGGTCCATTTCAACTCAGCCACCCCGGTTGCTCCCGCAGAGCCATCCGATCTCAACTATCTTGTTGCTAGGAGACAATTGGAATGCGAGGCGGGCTTCCCTGGCATCCATCCTCCAACGGTGCTCTGGAGTCATTCCAAATGGGTTGTCCTGGAGCTTCCCCAAAGGTCCAATTGTCCCGCAGAAGGAATCCTTGAAGGGGGCATCCCACAACTCCCAACGTGGGAAAACCTCCATGGCCTTGAGTTTCCGCTCCGTTCATGAAGGGCCAGTCATGCACAGAAACTACAACCTAAGCCAAAGTCTGATCCTCGCCATGACTTCAGATGCATGAGATATGGTTCAGATCTGCAGGGGGTACCTGCCGTGCCCTCGGCCTGAAGCCCAAGTCTAGCTTGTGTTCTGAGACTTCTGCCCTCACGCTCCTGGCTCAGAAGCCCTCAAGTTTGGCAATTCCGGACCACAATGCAGCACTCTGCCTGCCCTCTAGAAAAAATATCTTGCCGAATGAGCTGCCCAGGCGCCCCAAATGAGGATAAATCTACACGACACTCGACTGTACCCAAATTATATAGTCTAACGTGGGTACTAATGCACTCTCTGACACAAACTGAGCCCAAACCTCCTGACCAACATGCAGGCAGCTGAACGCACAGTGAGCACATCAGACCCGCCATGGCCTTAGGTCGTCATCTCTTCCCAACTGCACATTTTCAGGCTTCAGAACCTAGACGTTATCTCCAACCACTGCCCAGGGTTGAAAATGATGCAGAAATCAGAACTCCTTACCCAAAGCAAGAGACCTTGTGATTGGCATGTTGTCCAAAGTTCAGTGTAGTGGTAACCAGTGTGGCCCATGACGCCCCGCCCATGCTCGCGGGCCACATTGGTCACAAACACAAATTGTGACCCTCAGCCTGAGACCAGTCCTCAGTAAGGCCTATCAGTGGCTTGATGAAGGGACAAAATATTGGTCATGCCATGCCCCTACGCCCCAATTTTTAACCATAGTTTGGGTTGTCCCTTCACTCTTCCCCAGGGCTGTGCTTTGGAATTTCTCTTTGGTTGGGATACCTGAGGTAACAAACCTGAAAGGGGACCTCCCAGTCCACAGTGGAGGAAAAACAATTGGGAAAGGTCCAAATCCACAGAGAGGAAGATTCGTCCATGGCCCATGAGGCCTCCCCACATTCCACGGCCATCGTTGATATAAAACAGAGACAATAGCCTGAGCAAGCGCCTCAGACTCGTTCTTTATTCATATCCTGAAGAGTTCTTCTCATGGTTTAGATTGGGCCTGCCATACCTACGCCCCAAATCCTAAGCTGAGTTTTTTTTTTTTTTTTCAGAATTTTGTACTCAATGTCCTAGGCTACACACCCTCTAGGCTGGGGCCCCTGGAGCCACACATTAGTACTGTGCCTACCCAATCCATGGGAATTCTGCCCATTCCATTATCCAAAGTCGTACATATTAGGAGAACCCTCCAAAGTCCCCGAGGCCATCCCAATAGTGTAGGACTCCGGGACAAACAAGTGCGGTCTGACACCAGTTG
Organism: Mustela nivalis; assembly: GCF_964662115.1. Lineage (NCBI taxonomy): Eukaryota > Metazoa > Chordata > Mammalia > Carnivora > Mustelidae > Mustela > Mustela nivalis. The sequence goes on along the minus strand of NW_028134334.1, from coordinate 11,746 downwards.
AGCATCTACCTCCACTCATAACATAGACGGATGTCCCCAGAAAAGAAGATTGAACCAAACAGGACCCTAGGCCATAATCAGATCCATGGCTTTGGTGTACAGGCATGTCTCCTCAAAAGCCTGGATTCCAATACCAGAAGAGGGGGCTTCCAGTGGCACCCATCAGAAAAAATCTGGTCTCCACAAGGAAACTTGTGCATGGGAGCTATGTCAAAAGCTTAGGAGAATATTCAGGGTCCCGGTGCCACCGCCCCATTCCAAGGCCCTCATGGACACAAACACACATTAGGCCCCATCCTCAGGAATGTCCATTTCAACTCAGCCACCCCGGTTGCTCCCGCAGAGCCATCCGATCTCAACTGTTTTGTGTGCTAGGAGACAATTGGAATGCGAGGCGGGCTTCCCTGGCATCCATCCTCCAATGGTGCTCTGGAGTCATTTTATATGGGATGTCCTGGAGCTGCCCAACAGGTCTCAATTGTCCCGCAGAAGGAATCCTTGAAGGGGGCATCCCACAACTCCCAACGTGGGAAAACCTCCATGGCCTTGAGTTTCCGCTCCGTTCATGAAGGGACAGTCATGCACAGAAACTCCAACCTGAGCCAACGTCTGATCCTCGCCGTGACGTAAGATGCATGAGATATTGGTTCAGATCTGCAGGGGGTACCTGCCTTGCGCTCGGCCTGAAGCCCAAGTCTAGCTTGTGTTCTCAGACTTCTGTCCTCACGCTCCTGCCCCAGAATACATCAAGTTTGGCAATTCCGGACCCACAATGCAGCACTCTGCCTGCCCTCTAGAAAAATTACTTGCCTAATGAGTTGCCCAGGTACCTCAAATGAGGATAAACCTACACGGCCCTCGACTGTACCCAAATTATATAGTCTAACCTGGGCTCTAATGCACTCTCTGACACAACCTGAGCCAGAACCTCCTGACCAACACGCAGGCAGCTGACCGCACAGTGAGCACGTCAGACCCGCCGTGGCCTTAGGTCGTCATCTCTTCCCCACTGCGGTTTTCAGGCTTCAGAACCTAGACGTTGTCTCCAAAAACTGCCCAGGGTTGAAAATGATGCAGAAAACAGAACTCCTTACCCATAGCAAGAGACCTTGTGATTGGTATGTTGACCAAAGTTCAGTGTAGTTGAAACCAGAGTGGCCCATGAGGCCCCGCCCATGCTCGCGGGCCACATTGGTCACAAACACACATTGTGACCCTCAGCCTGGGCCCAGTCCTCATTAAGGCCTCTCAGTGGCTGGATGAATAGACAGCATATTGGTCCTGCCATGCCCCTAGGCCCCAATTTTTAACCATAGTTTTGGTTGTCCCTTCACTCTTCCCCAAGGCTGTGCTTTGGAATTTCTCTTTGGTTGGGACACCTGAGGTAACAAACCTGAAAGGAGACCTCCTATTCCACAGATTGACGAAAAATAATTGGGACCGGGCCAAATCCACAGAGAGGAAAATTCATCCATGGCCCATGAGGTCTCCCCACAATCCACGGCCATTGTTGATACAAAATCCAGAGACAAAAGCCTGAGCAATCGCCTCAGACTCACTCTTTCTTCATATCCTGAAGAGTTCTTCTCATGGTTTGTAGATCGGGCCTGCCATACCTACGTCCCCAAACCTAAGCTGATTTTGTGTTTTCAGACTTATGTCCTCAAAGTCCTGGTCTACACACCTTTCAGGCTGGGGTCCCTGGAGCCACACATTAGGACTGTGCATACCCAATCCATGGGAATTCTGCCCATTCCACTGTCCAAAATCGTACAAATTAGGAGAACCCTCCAAAGTCCCCGAGGCCATCCCAATAGTGTAGGTCTCCGGGGAAAAACAAGTGCGGACTGACACCAGCTGAGCATCCTCCTCCACTCATACCATAGACGGATGTCCCCAGATAAGAAGATTGAACCAGACAGGACCCTAGGCCATAATCGGATCCATTGCTTTGGTGTACAGGCATGTCTCCTCAAAAGCCTGGATTCCAATACCAGCATAAGGGGTTTCCTGAGGCACCCATCAGAACAAATCTCGTCTCCACAAGGAAACTTGTGCATGGGAGCTATGTCAAAAGCTTAGGTGAATACTTCAGGGTCCCGGTGCCACTGCCCCATTCCAAGGCCCTCATGGACACAAACACACATTAGGCTCCATCCTCAGGAATGTCCATTTCAACTCAGCCACCCCGGTTGCTCCCGCAGAGCCATCCGATCTCAACTGTTTTTTTCCAAGGAGACAATTGAAATGCGAGGCGGGCTTCCCTGGCATCCATCCTCCAACGGTGCTCTGGAGTCATTCCATATGGGATGTCCAGGAGCTGCCTAACAGGTCTTAATTTTCCCGCCGAAGGAATCCTTGAAGGGGGCGTCCCATAACTCACAATGTGGGAAAACCTCCATGGCCTTGGAATTCCACTCCGTTCATGAAGGGGCAGTCATGCACAGAAACTCCAACCTGAGCCAACATCTGATCTTCGCCGTGACTTCAGATACTTGAGATATTGGTTCAGATATGCAGGGGGTAATTGCCGTGCCCTCGGCCTGAAGCCCAAGTCTAGTTTGTGTTCTCAGAATTCTGTCCTCACACTCCTGGCCCAGAAGCCCTCAAGTTTGGCAATTCCGTACCCACAATGCAGCACTCTGCCTGCCCTCTAGAAAAAATATCTTCCCTAATGAACTGCCCAGGAACTCAAATGAGGATAAATCTACACAGCACTCGACTGTACCCAAATTATATAGTCTAACCTGGGCAGTAATGCACTGCCTGACACAACCTGAGCCAGAAACTCCTGACCAACACCCAGGCACCTGACCGCACACTGAGCGCATCAGACCCACCATGGCCTTAGGATGTCATCTCTTCCCAACTGCGGTTTTTCAGGCTTCAGAACCTAGACCTTATCTCCAACCACTGCCCAGGGTTGAAAATGATGCAGAAATCAGAACACCTTCTCCTGGCAGTGACCTTGTGAATGGCATGTTGTCAAAAGTACAGTGTAGTTGAAACCAGTGTTGCCCATGAGGTCCCGCCCATTCTCGTGCTTCACATTGGTCACAAAAACACATTGTGACCCTTAGCCTGATCCCAGTCCTCAAGTAAGGCCTCTCCGTGGCTGGATGAAGAGACAGCATATTGGGCCTGCGTTGACCCAGGCCCTAATTTTTAACCATAGTTTGGGTTGTCCCTTCACTCTTCCACAGGGCTCTGCTTTGGAATTCCTCTTTTGTTCGGACACCTGAGGTAATAAACCTGAAAGGAGACCTCCCATCCCACAGATTGACGAAAAACAATTGGGACCGGGCCAAATCCACAGAGAGGAAGATTCGTCCATGGCCCATGAGGCCTCCCCACATTCCACGGCCATCGTTGATACAAAATCCAGAGAAAAACGCCTGAGCAAGTGCCTCAGAATCGCTCTTCCTTCATATCATGAAGAGTTCTTCTCATGGTTTGTAGATTGGGCCTTTCATACCTACATCCCCAAACTAAGCTGAGTTTGTGTTTTCACTTCTGTCCTCAAAGTCCTGGGCCACACACCCTGCAGGGTGGGGCCCCTGGAGCCACACATTAGGACTGTGCCTACCCAATCCATGGGAATTCTGCCCATTCCATTGTCCAAAATCGTACAAATTAGGAGAACTCTCCAAAGTCCCCAAGGCCATCCCAATAGTGTAGGTCTCCGGGGACAAACAAGGGCGGTCTGACACCAGGTGAGCATCTACCTCCACTCATTCCATAGATGGATATCCCCAGAAGAGAAGATTGAACAAGACTGGACCCTAGGCAATAATCAGATCCATTGCTTTGGTTTACAGGCATGTCTCCTCAAAAGCCTAGATTCCAATACCAGCATAAGTGGTTTCCTGTGGCACCCATCAGAATAAATCTCGTCTGCACAAGGAAACTTGTGCTTGGGAGCTATGTCAAAAGCTTAGGAGAATACTACAGGGTCTCGGTGCCACCGCCCCATTCCAAGGCTCTCATGGACACAAACACAAGTTAGACCCCATTCTCAGGAAAGTCCATTTCAAATCAGCCACCCCGGTTGCTCCCGCAGAGCCATCTGATCTCAACTGTATTGTTGCTAGGAGACAATTGGAATGCGAGCCCGGCTTCCCTGGTATCCATTCTCGAATGGTGCTCTGGAGTCATTCCATATGGGATGACCTGGAGCTGCCCAACAGGTCTCCAATGTCCCGCAGAAGGAATCCTTGAAGGGGCCGTCCGAAAACTCCCAAAGTGGGAAAACCTCCATGGCCTTGAGATTCCACTCCGTTCATGAAGGGGCAGTCATGCACAGAATCTCCACCCTGAGCCAACGTCGGATCGTCGCCGTGACTTCAGAGACTTGCGATATTGGTTCAGATATGCAGGGGGTACCTGCCGTGCCCTCGGCCTGAAGCCCATGTCTAGCTTGTGTTCTCAGACTTCTGTCCTCACACTCCTGGCCCAGAAGCCCTCAAGTTTGGCAATTCCGGACCCACAATGCAGCACTCTGCCTGCCCTCTAGAAAAAATATCTTTCCTAATGAGCTGCCCAGACACCTCAAATGAGGATAAATCTACACGGCACTTGACTGTACCCAAATTATATAGTCGAACCTGGGAACTAATGCACTGTCTGACACAACCTGAGCCAGAACCTCCTGACCAAGACCCAGGCAGCTGACCGCACACTGAGTGCATCAAAACCGCCATGGACTTAGGTCGTCATCTCTTCCCAACTGCGGTTTTTCAGGCTTTAGATCCTAGACCTTATCTCCAACCACTGCCCAGGGTTGAAAATGATGGAGAAATCAGAACATCTTCCACATGGCAAGAGACCTTATGATTGGCATGTTGTCCAAAGTCCAGTGTAGTTGAAACCAGTGTTGCCCATGAGGCCCAGCCCATTCTCGCGCGTCACATTGATCACAAACACACATTGTGACCCTCAGCATGAGCCCAGTCCTCAAGTAAGGCCTCTCTGTGGCTGGATGAAGAGACAGCATATTGGGCCTGCGTTGACCCAGGCCCTAATTTTTAACCATAGTTTGGGTTGTCCCTTCACTCTTCCCCAGGGCTCTGCTTTGGAATTCCTCTTTTGTTCGACACCTGAGGTAATAAACCTGAAAGGAGACCTCCCATTCCACAGATTGACGAAAAACAATTGGGACCGGGCCAAATCCACAGAGAGGAAGATTATTCCATGGCCCATGAGGCCTCCCCACATTCCATGGCCATCGTTGACACAAAATCCAGAGAAAAACGCCTGAGCAAGTGCATCAGAATCGTTCTTTCTTCATAAACTGAAGAGTTCTTCTCATGGTTTGTAGATTGGGCCTGCCATACCTACGTCCCCAATCCTTAGCTGAGGTTGTTTTTTCAGACTACTGTCCTCAAAGTCCTGGGCCACACACCCTGGAGCCACACATTAGGACTGTGCCTACCCAATCCATGGGAATTCTGCCCATTCCATTGTCCAAAATCGTACAAATTAGGAGAACCCTCCAAAGTCCCCGAGGCCATCCCAATAGTGTAGGTCTCCGGGGACAAACAAGGGCGGTCTGACACCAGGTGAGCATCTACCTCTACTCATTCCATAGATGGATATCCCCAGAAGAGAAGATTGAACCAGACCAGACACTAGGCCATAATCGGATCCATTGCTTTGGTTTACAGGCATGTCTCCTCAAAAGCCTGGATTCTAATACCAGCATGAGGGGTTTCCTGAGGCACCCATCAGAATAAATCTCGTCTCCACAAGGAAACTTGTGCATGGGAGCTATGTCAAAAGCTTAGGTGAATACTTCAGGGTCTCGGTGCCACCGCCCCATTCAAAGGCCCTCATGGACACAAACACACATTAGGCCCCATCCTCAGGAAAGTCCATTTCAACTCAGCCAGCCCGGTTGCTCCCGCAGAGACATCCGATCTCAACTGTCTTGTTGCTAGGAGACAATTGGAATGCGAGGCGGGCTTCCCTGGCTTCCATCCTCCAACGGTGCTCTGGAGTCATTCCATATGGGATGTCCAGGAGCTGCCTAACAGGTCTTAATTTTCCCGCCGAAGGAATCCTTGAAGGGGGCGTCCCATAACTCACAATGTGGGAAAACCTCCATGGCCTTGGAATTCCACTCCGTTCATGAAGGGGCAGTCATTCACAGAAACTCCAACCTGAGCCAACATCTGATCTTCGCCGTGACTTCAGATACTTGAGATATTGGTTCAGATATGCAGAAGGTAATTGCCGTGCCCTCGGCCTGAAGCCCAAGTCTAGTTTGTGTTCTCAGAATTCTGTCCTCACACCTCTGACCCAGAAGCCCTCAAGTTTGGCAAATCCTGACCCACAATGCAGCACTCTGCCTGCCCTCTAGAAAAAATATCTTCCCTAATGAACTGCCCAGGACCTCAAATGAGGATAAATCTACACGGCACTCGACTGTACCCAAATTATATAGTCTAACCTGGGCACTAATGCACTGTCTGACACAACCTGAGCCAGAACCTCCTGACCAAGACCCAGGCAGCTGACCGCACACTGAGTGCATCAAAACCGCCATGGACTTAGGTCGTCATCTCTTCCCAACTGCTGTTTTTCAGGCTTTAGATCCTAGACCTTATCTCCAACCACTGCCCAGGGTTGAAAATGATGCAGAAATCAGATCATCTTCCACATGGCAAGAGACCTTATGATTGGCATGTTGTCCAAAGTCCAGTGTAGTTGAAACCAGTGTTGCCCATGAGGCCCAGCCCATTCTCGCGCGTCACATTGATCACAAACACACATTGTGACCCTCAGCCTGAGCCCAGTCCTCAAGTAAGGCCTCTCCGTGGCTGGATGAAGAGACAGCATATTGGGCCTGCGTTGACCCAGGCCCTAATTTTTAACCATAGTTTGGGTTGTCCCTTCACTCTTCCCCAGGGCTCTGCTTTGGAATTCCTCTTTTGTTCGGACACCTGAGGTAATAAACCCGAAAGGAGACCTCCCATCCCACAGATTGACGGAAAACAATTGGGAACGGGCCAAATCCACAGAGAGGAAGATTCGTCCATGGCCCTTGAGGCCTCCCCACATTCCACGGCCATCGTTGATACAAAACCAGAGAAAAACGCCTGAGCAAGTGCCTCAGAATCGCTCTTTCTTCATATCCTGAAGAGTTCTTCTCATGGTTTGTAGATTGGGCCTGCCATACCTACGTCCCCAAACTAAGCTGAGTTTGTGTTTTCAGACTTCTGTCCTCAAAGTCCTGGGCCACACACCCGGCAGGCTGGGGCCCCTGGAGCCACACATTAGGACTGTGCCTACCCAATCCATGGGAATTCTGCCCATTCCATTGTCCAAAATCGTACAAATTAGGAGAAATCTCCAAAGTCCCCGAGGCCATCCCAATAGTGTAGGTCTCCGGGGACAAACAAGGGCGGTCTGACACCAGATGAGCATCTACCTCCACTCATTTCATAGATGGATATCCCCAGAGGAGAAGATTGAACCAGACTGGACCCTAGGCCATAATCAGATCCATTGCTTTGGTTTACAGGCATGTCTCCTCAAAAGCCTGGATTCCAATACCAGCATAAGTGGTTTCCTGTGGCACTCATCAGAATAAATCTCATCTGCACAAGGAAACTTGTGCTTGAGAGCTCTGTCAAAAGCTTAGGAGAATACTACAGGGTCTCGGTGCCACCGCCCCATTCCAAGGCCCTCATGGACACAAACACAAGATAGACCCCATCCTCAGGAAAGTCCATTTAAACTCAGCCACCCCGGTTGCTCCCGCAGAGCCAACTGATCTAAACTGTATTGTTGCTAGGAGACAATTGGAATGCGATCCCAGCTTCCCTGGAATCCATCTTCGAATGGTGCTCTGGAGTCATTCCATATGGGATGTCCTAGAGCTGCCCAACAGGTCTCCATTGTCCCGTAAAAGGAATCCTTGAAGGGGCTGTCCCAAAACTCCCAACGTGTGAAAACCTCCATGGCCTTGAGATTCCACTCCTTTCATGAAGGGGCAGTCATGCATAGAATCTCCACCCTGAGCCAACGTCGGATCGTCGGGGTGACTTCAGAGACTTGCGATATTGGTTCAGATATGCAGGGGGTACCTGCCGTGCCCTCGGCCTGAAGCCCATGACTAGCTTGTGTTCTCAGACTTCTGCCCTCACACTCCTGGCCCAGAAGCCCTCAAGTTTGGCAAATCCTGACCCACAATGCAGCACTCTCCCTGCCCTCTAGAAAAAATATCTTTCCTAATGAGCTGCCCAGACACCTCAAATGAGGATAAATCTACACGGCACTTGACTGTACCCAAATTATATAGTCTACCTTGGGCACTAATGCACTGTCTGACACAACCTGAGCCAGAACCTCCTGACCAAGACCCAGGCAGCTGACCGCACACTGAGTGCATCAGACCCGCCATGGACTTAGGTCGTCATCTCTTCCCAACTGCGGTTTTTCAGGCTTTAGATCCTAGACCTTATCTCCAACCACTGCCCAGGGTTGAAAATGATGGAGAAATCAGAACATCTTCCCCATGGCAAGAGACATTATGATTGGCATGTTGTCCAAAGTCCAGTGTAGTTGAAACCAGTGTGGCCCATGAGGCCCCGCCCATGCTCGTGGGCCACATTGGTCACAAACACACATTGTGACCCTCAGCCTGAGCCCAGTCCTCATGTAAGGCCTCTCCGTGGCTGGATGAAGAGACAGCATATTGGGCCTGCGTTGACCCAGGCCCTAATTTTTAACCATAGTTTGGGTTGTTTCTTCACTCTTCCCCAGGGCTCTGCTTTGGAATTCCACTTTTGTTCGGACACCTGAGGTAATAAACCTGAAAGGAGACCTCCCATCCCACAGATTGACGAAAAACAATTGGGACCGGGCCAAATCCACAGAGAGGAAGATTCGTCCATGGCCCATGAGGCCTCTCCACATTCCACGGCCATCGTTGATACAAAATCCAGAGAAAAACGCCTGAGCAAGTGCCTCAGAATCGCTCTTTCTTCATATTCTGAAGAGTTCTTCTCATGGTTTGTAGATTGGGCCTGCCATACCTACGAACCCAAACTAAGCTGAGTTTGGGTTTTCAGACTTCTGTCCTCAAAGTCCTGGGCCACACACCCTGGAGCCACACATTAGGACTGTGCCTACCCAATCCATGGGAATTCTGCCCATTCCATTGTCCAAAATCGTACAAATTAGGAGAACTCTCCAAAGTCCCCGAGGCCATCCCAATAGTGTAGGTCTCCGGGGACAAACAAGGGCGGTCTGACACCAGGTGAGCATCTACCTCCACTCATTCCATAGATGGATATCCCCAGAAGAGAAGATTGAACCAGACCAGACACTAGGCCATAATCGGATCCATTGCTTTGGTTTACAGGCATGTCTCCTCAAAAGCCTGGAGTCTAATACCAGCATGAGGGGTTTCCTGAGGCACCCATCAGAATAAATCTCGTCTCCACAAGGAAACTTGTGCATGGGAGCTATGTCAAAAGCTTAGGTGAATACTTCAGGGTCTCGGTGCCACCGCCCCATTCAAAGGCCCTCATGGACACAAACACACATTAGGCCCCATCCTCAGGAAAGTCCATTTCAACTCAGCCAGCCCGGTTGCTCCCGCAGAGACATCCGATCTCAACTGTCTTGTTGCTAGGAGACAATTGGAATGCGAGGCGGGCTTCCCTGGCTTCCATCCTCCAACGGTGCTCTGGAGTCATTCCATATGGGATGTCCAGGAGCTGCCTAACAGGTCTTAATTTTCCCGCCGAAGGAATCCTTGAAGGGGGCGTCCCATAACTCACAATGTGGGAAAACCTCCATGGCCTTGGAATTCCACTCCGTTCATGAAGGGGCAGTCATTCACAGAAACTCCAACCTGAGCCAACATCTGATCTTCGCCGTGACTTCAGATACTTGAGATATTGGTTCAGATATGCAGAAGGTAATTGCCGTGCCCTCGGCCTGAAGCCCAAGTCTAGTTTGTGTTCTCAGAATTCTGTCCTCACACCTCTGACCCAGAAGCCCTCAAGTTTGGCAAATCCTGACCCACAATGCAGCACTCTGCCTGCCCTCTAGAAAAAATATCTTCCCTAATGAACTGCCCAGGACCTCAAATGAGGATAAATCTACACGGCACTCGACTGTACCCAAATTATATAGTCTAACCTGGGCACTAATGCACTGTCTAACACAACCTGAGCCAGAACCTCCTGACCAAGACCCAGGCAGCTGACCGCACACTGAGTGCATCAAAAGCGCCATGGACTTAGGTCGTCATCTCTTCCCAACTGCTGTTTTTCAGGCTTTAGATCCTAGACCTTATCTCCAACCACTGCCCAGGGTTGAAAATGATGGAGAAATCAGAACATCTTCCACATGGCAAGAGACCTTATGATTGGCATGTTGTCCAAAGTCCAGTGTAGTTGAAACCAGTGTTGCCCATGAGGCCCAGCCCATTCTCGCGTGTCACATTGATCACAAACACACATTGTGACCCTCAGCCTGAGCCCAGTCCTCAAGTAAGGCCTCTCCGTGGCTGGATGAAGAGACAGCATATTGGGCCTGCGTTGACCCAGGCCCTAATTTTTAACCATAGTTTGGGTTGTCCCTTCACTCTTCCCCAGGGCTCTGCTTTGGAATTCCTCTTTTGTTCGACACCTGAGGTAATAAACCTGAAAGGAGACCTCCCATTCCACAGATTGACGAAAAACAATTGGGATCGGGCCAAATCCACAGAGAGGAAGATTAGTCCATGGCCCATGAGGCCTCCCCACATTCCACGGCCATCGTTGATACAAAATCCAGAGAAAAACGCCTGAGCAAGTGCATCAGAATCGTTCTTTCTTCCTAAACTGAAGAGTTCTTCTCATGGTTTGTAGATTGGGCCTGCCATACCTACGTCGCCAATCCTTAGCTGAGGTTGTTTTTTCAGACTACTGTCCTCAAAGTCCTGGGCCACACACCCTGGAGCCACACATTAAGACTGTGCCTACCCAATCCATGGGAATTCTACCCATTCCATTGTCCAAAATCGTACAAATTAGGAGAACCCTCCAAAGTCCCCGAGGCCATCCCAATAGTGTAGGTCTCCGGGGACAAACAAGGGCGGTCTGACAACAGGTGAGCATCTACCTCTACTCATTCCATAGATGGATATCCCCAGAAGAGAAGATTGAACCAGACCAGACCCTAGGCCATAATCGGATCCATTGCTTTGGTTTACAGGCATGTCTCCTCAAAAGCCTGGATTCCAATACCAGCATGAGGGGTTTCCTGAGGCACCCATCAGAATAAATCTCGTCTCCACAAGGAAACTTGTGCATGGGAGCTATGTCAAAAGCTTAGGAGAATACTTCAGGGTCCCGGTGCCACCGCCCCATTCCAAAGCCCTCATGGACACAGACACACATTAGGCCCCATCCTCAGGAAAGTCCATTTCAACTCAGCCAGCCCGGTTGCTCCCGCAGAGACATCCGATCTCAACTGTCTTGTTGCTAGGAGACAATTGGAATGCGAGGCGGGCTTCCCTGGATTCCATCCTCCAACGGTGCTCTGGAGTCATTCCATATGGGATGTCCAGGAGCTGCCTAACAGGTCTTAATTTTCCCGCCGAAGGAATCCTTGAAGGGGGCGTCCCATAACTCACAATGTGGGAAAACCTCCATGGCCTTGGAATTCCACTCCGTTCATGAAGGGGCAGTCATGCACAAAAACTCCAACCTGAGCCAACATCTGATCTTCGCCGTGACTTCAGATACTT